>NW_017100481.1:66063-81587 GCF_001263275.1 Habropoda laboriosa | reverse complement strand
AATTTAAAAACTGTTTGAATTTTATATTTTCAATATAGATAACAACGAATACATTGTTATTTTCATAACAATTTAAAGATAGACTTCTATCTGTATTAAAAAAATATGCGTATGTGGGCTATTTCAAATTGTCCCGAGTTACACGTGGTCCAGCAGTGAATTCTAACCTCCAAAAAATCCAACTTCTTAATTTAAAAATTGTTAAATTATAGGGTGGAATTTTTTATTTTCAACCTAGATAGCAATGAATACATTGTTATTTTCATAACAATTCAAACATAGACTTCTATCTGTATAAAAAAAAACAAGTATACGCGGACGAATTCAAACTCTCAACACGAAGTCAAACTGCAACCTCCAAGAAAACTAATTTACTAATTTAAAAATTGTCAATTTATAAGGCAGAATTTTAATTTTCAACATAAATAACAACGGATACATTTTTATCTTATTTGATTATATTTTCTAAAAATTTATGAGCCGCAACTGCTGACACTATTACTTCCATCATACTATTTATACCGAAACTTTACGTTTACTTCGAAAATTATTCCACAGAATCATGTATCCCGTTGAAGTTAAAAATTGTTCACGTTAGCCGATTGAAGCGCGCGTAGCGCACAAACCACTTGGCCGAGGCAGCAAGAATAAATAAATTGGGTTGCTCGTCGCTCTGTTAGTCTATGGTTTTGCGCGATCGAAATTTTCTCGAATCTCCTCTGGTACTCCAGTTAACCTCCTTAGCCTCCTTCCTGGTCTGTATAACCTTGCCCCTTGGCGGATAATTTTCCCCCGAGGAAGAACGGCACTCGAATCGTCGTGCGTTTACGCGCTCATTGTACGTTTCCAGCATTTGATATTCCAAGGTCGCCGGCTCTTCGCGCACCGGATACACTTATGCAACAGTGTGTGCATTCACGCTTTCCTCAGGCCGGCCAGCTGGCCGATACGCATGCAAAAAGCGCTATCGATTGAGCGGCGTCGTCCAGTGACGAAAGTTCCTTGACGTCGCTTTCGATGAGTGTCCGCCTCGAGACTGATCCTGGCACCATCCACAATCGCGCATTGCTGTATTCGTGTCTCGTTCAGATGGTCACTTTTGTTGCCGTCTGACAAATTACACACTGACTTCGAGTAGAGCTTCTTTTTCCTCGTTTTTAACGGATTAAGCCCTCGTCGCTTTTTGCTCGATAATAATTGTCGTATCGATGAAAATGAACTTGCACCTCCTTCAGGGATTAAGGAGCAAATTTTTTGAATATATTGCGATGGAAGCTTGTCATTCGTAATCACATTGCTGGAATTGATACGGTGAATCACCGATTAACCCTTTCATTGCGGCAGCTTTTTTCGAGAATTTTTTCATTTTGAGGTGCGGGACAAATAATTGAAAGACAAAAATGCGGGACAAATTTTCGCTACATTTTGTTTTCGCTATATTTCACCGTACAAAGGCTCGATTGGTGCCTAATACGGCGAAAATAGTGGAAAAATAAGGGAAATATCAGCTTTGCGCGTAGCTAATATTCAATAAAAACCGAGACGCACTTCCACCCTAATTTTATCTTTTAAACATTTCCACCTTAATTTACTAAAAAAAACTTTAAAATGATACGAAAGATTTTTCGGCCACGGTTGAACATCTACCGCGTGTCACACGCGTTACTCACTAAAATCTGCCGCAGCGAAAGGGTTATGCCCCCGTCGCCTTTCGCTCGATAACAATTGTCGCATTGATAAAGATTAATCTACGAGTTTCAAGGATTAATGCGCAATTTTTTGAAATACACCGCAATGGAAGCTGGAATCGTCCATAATCGCATTCTACTGCATTCGTGTCTCGTCCAGATGGTCAACTTTGTCGCAGTCTGTTAGATTACACGTTCGGAGGTAGACTTTCTTTCCTTCGCTCATTTTTAACGAACGTACAGTCGATGGAATCGATACAGTAAAACCTCGTATTAACTTACCGTCGTTCTCTCCCCAAACAATCGCTGTATCTCGTCAAAATGAACGTTGCAGGCTTCAAGAATCAAGGCGGGAATTTTTAAAATACTCTACAATGGAGCAACCAATTCCAGAGTTGACATTGAACTGTTCAGAACGAGTGCTCGAGCTCCTTATCTTCCTCAAGTTGCTGTTTCAACTCTCGGATTACGTGTACTTTGACGTCTGACTAATTTTACCATATCGCTTCTGTCAACTGTACTTGTATTTCCGATGGATCGACGAAACGTTCCAACTAACACCGGACAACGAAATTGTTACTCAGAACGAATTGTACCTCTTGTCTTTCTTTCAACATTGAGAAATTCTTATGAAAAGAGTCTTCTAACGAAAGTGCTCTGTTAGCAATCATCATAGTGAGTCACGAATAGCGATTCACGTGGCAGAACAGGTTTAACTCTTTGCGGTCGTATTTCCCGTAGGCACGTTAGTCGGAATTATTTTTTGGTAACGCGCACTCGGTCAATTATTGCCCAAAAAGCGTATAAATTTTATTCGAACCAGTTCGTTCAAGCTGTGTGCGTATTATTATTATTTTTCCCCCGTTTCTGCAGGCAAAGGGCGTCCACAGAGCGTTTAGAAGGTAAAAACGCCGGGAATATCCCGAAGTTCGACCGCAAAGAGTTAAACGTTCCAAAGAACACATTTTTTTGGTTCACCTTAACATTTATTGTCCCTTTTGAAAACGACTCTCGACGACTTATTTTTTCTTCGAATTATTCATAAATCGTTTACGCAATGCCGACAACGATGAGAAAAACAACACCGGGTACATATATACAATACATATATGTGTCCAGAAACGATACACGGCAAGAATCGGCGTGTGCATCGATCCAACGATGGTATTCCGGAATGTCGTGACATAAAGGCTGGTTTTAAAATTAATTTTATTGCCCGTCCGTGTTTATCGTGTCCTTCGGAAAAGTTTCAGTTAGATAAGCTTTGGCCTGATTACTTTTACCGCGACGGTGGTCATTCGCGTGTTACAGCAATTACCGTAATCGATCCTCATTTACGATCGTCCAGCGTAATCCTGTATTCCATCGATCTTGAGAGTAGTGTGTACTTCTTTGGATACAGCGGGTGTTCAAGTTATTAGAGCCACAATACGAAAAATTATGGTTCTTTATTCTTCTGCAGAAATAAAATCAGAATATCAAAGTTTCCACGCTGGATCATTTTTAATTAACGATTAAACGGTTAAACTTAGCTCGAGTAGTTGTAAAAAATACGGCCAAGAAGTAACGACAAAGACTGCTACCTTTTTTCGACTTCAAGTCATTTACTATGCGTTGTAAGTAGCAAAAACACAGCAAGAAAAATTCAAATGCTCGAGATCTGTATACAAACAAAACTGTATCACGTGGTTCTCAAGTGGCGATTCGCAGTACCGATACAAAGTAACGTCCATACGGCAGATAATATTGCCTAAAGCAGGGGTTCCCAAAGTGCTAGAAACCCTAGCAATGCGGCCCGCGATGGCAGATCAGCCGCCATCTTGAATTTACAGAGATACTTTACATTTTTACAAAAAAATAAATTTTATCATACTATAATTAAAAATTGTCCAGTTGAAAAAATACTAAATTTTGTATATTTTATTGTCTTAACGGCCAATGGCCGTAATTGTCTTAATGGCCCGCCAAATATTTTCGAATTTACAATTCGGCCCACCTAGGCAAAACTTTGGGAACACCTGGCCTAAAGTGTTGCCAAGTGTGTATTTGCAATTTGTAAACATGAACGGTTCGTAAAAAAAATATAAAAATTCGGTATATAACTAGGTTTTCGTCTGAAAATTAATCGTTACAACGTAAAACCGCGAATTTCTCACAGGTGGCTCTAATAATTCGATCACCCGCTGTACGTGCAAGTACTTAATAGTATACGTTCGTACTTGGCGTAGGTGTATTCCTTGATTAATTCGATGTCGATAAACCTGACGTTTTCTTCACGTGGCTTGCAGATGATCGAAATGAATCAAAGTGATCGGAAGTTTCTTGAACTTTGACGACGACGACGACGACGACGACGACGACGACATTTGTGGCCACGCGCGATGCCTTGCACGGATTGTACAATATTGCTAATTGCTTGGCGGAGTCGAGTTTCACTTCTTCCTTTGCGGATAATTATTGCACACAGATAAAAGCTTGAAACGACGTCGATACGCAGCAGGCTCGTTCGTCGATGGCCTCGAAACTAACGGCGGGGCTCGTCGTTAATTAGAAACGCCTCGGAAAGAGAAGAACTAGGTCTGATTATTTATTCTTTTCACACTACAGAGACAGAGAGATCGTCGGTTGATTTATCGGCTTCTCCCCTCTTCCCTCCTTTTTTTCTTCTTCCCGCTTTCGTGATTGATTAATTTATCAACGCCTGTACCTCTCGTAATGCGACTCGATTCGTCGCGATGTTCTCTTCGGTTTCTTCCGCAAATAGACCGCGGTGTGTGTGTGTGGTGAGAAGAAAAACCGTGATCTCGTTAATTGGTCGCTGTTCTCGAACTGGACCGATTTATCGTTCGTGCTTAAAGAGAGTAATTAGTTTTCGTTTAGGGGGAAGTTTCTTCGTGAATCGAAAAGATGTATATAAATGTTTCAACGATGATGATGATGATGATAATGGTTTGTTTGTGGAGGTGAATTCTTTGGTGTTTGATAAATAGAGAAAATAGAAATTCTGATAGAAAAGAGATTCGTGAAAAGAATCGATATTTTTTGTAATTTATTTATGTAATCTAGTTTGCTTAATGTAGTCTAGAATGTTTAATATTTAAGAAATGTTCACGTGAATTATAATTCTTTTGAATATTAATGTTGACTAAAAATTTCGCAATACTCAATTGCGTATCTGAAGAATAATGCGTTGTTGATTAAGGATTAATTTTCATGTAAATTAATTCCTTTGAGTGTTAGTTATAGTGTTTGTTGTTACAAAATTTCGTAATACACAATTGCGTATCTTTTCTGAAGAGTAACGCGTCGTTAGTTGAGGGTTATTTTTCATGTAAATTATAATTCAAATTTCAGAACACTTAATGGCCTGACTTTTCTTCGTTGGTTAAGGATTACTTTTCATGTAAATCATGATTTTCTTGAATATTAAATAATGTTTACCAAAAATTTCGTAACACCCAATTGTTTAACTTCTCTGAAGAATAGCGTTTCATTGCTTAAGGGTTACTTTTCATGTAAACCGTAATTCTCTTAATATTCCTCTAATATTAGTTGTAATATTCGTAAAAAATTTTAAAATACCCAATTGCGTAACTTTTCTTCGTTGGTTAAGGGTTACTTTTCATGTAAATCAAAATTCCTCTGAATATTAATTATAATGTCCACTTAAAAATTTCGTAACACCCAATTGCCTAATTTTTCTAAAGAATAGCGTTTCATTGCTTAAGGGTTACTCTTCATGTAAACCACAATTCCCCTAAAATTCCCCTAATATTAGTTACAATATTCTCTAAAAATTTCAAAACACCCAATGGCCTAACTTTTCTTAAAAATAACGCCTCGTTGCTTAAGGGTTACTTTTCATGTAAATCTTAATTTTCCTAAACATTAGTTACCTATAATATTTACTAAAAATTTCGCAACACCCAATTGTCCAACTTTTCTAAAAAATAACGCCTCGTTGCTCAAGGGTTACTTTTCATGTAAATAATTTCAAGTAAATCCTAATTCACCTAAAAGTATTAGTTACAACATTTACCAAAAAATTTCGCAACACCCAATTGCTTAACTCCTCCAAAGAACACTGTATCGTTGCTTAAGGGCTACTTTTCATGTAAATAATTTCAAGTAAATCCTAGTTCGCCTGAGTACTAGTTATAACACGTTTCATTTCTTAAGGGTTACTTTTCATGTAAATAATTTCAAGTAAATCCTAGTTCGCCTGAGTACTAGTTATAACACGTTTCATTTCTTAAGGGTTACTTTTCATGTAAATAATTTCAAGTAAATCCTAGTTCGCCTGAGTACTAGTTATAACACGTTTCATTTCTTAAGGGTTACTTTTCATGTAAACCACAATTCCCCTAAAATTCTCCCAATATTAGTTACAATATTCTCTAAAAATTTCAAAACACCCAATTGCCTAACTTTTCCTCCTTGGTTAAGGATTACTTTTCATGTAAATCCTAATTTTCCTAAATATTAGTTACAATATTTACTAAAAATTTCGCAACACCCAATTGCCCAACTTTTCTAAAAAATAACGCCTCGTTGCTCAAGGGTTACTTTTCATGTAAACCATTGTTCATTGAAAACACCCAATTGCCTAACTCCTCCAAAGAACACTGTATCGTTGCTTAAGGGCTACTTTTCATGTAAATCACAATTCCCCAGAATATCACTTACCTGTAACGTCCGCTGAAAAATTTCGCCACACCAAATTGCGCAACTTTTCTAAAGAATAACTCGCGGTTGGTTAAGGGTTACATTTCGCGACAAAACAGTGCCAACTTTCGAAGATGATGCTCGGCGGATATTTTCCATCGAGAGTGGGGCTCCTCTCGATCTCGTCGTCACTTCGCCTTCGCGTTAACTACGAAACCCGGTGCGCGTACTCTCGGCGTGGCTACGTCCAGGAGTTAGTTTGTTGCAACTTTCCGTGATATTTCAACGCCTCTCGGTGTTAAAGCCTCCTCTCGCCGAAACGTTTCTCAAATAAATTACGAAGCTTTCGAAGTGTCGAAGAACGGGCGACGACGACGATAAGACCCCCGGTTCGATTTAGCCACACTCACTTTCCTAGTTTTATTCCCATTTCCCCAATGAACAAAATTGCGTAACGTCTTGTTACGAGCACGCGGGCGGTCCCTTTGTGTTGCTATTTATTCTCCTACGGTATCGACATCGATAGAACGACAGCTTATTTTCCTCGGCGAGCGTTGCTTCGTTTATCCGTTGCTTCTCGTAATCACGATTTAACGAGCAACCGTCCAAGAAGTTGCAAAGAAGACTATTTTGGAAACTTCCGATAACGAGATATTGCTCCTTGACATTAATGGCGACGAGTAATCATAACTCAGACAATGCCAATTTTCTTTTTTTTTATTTTATTTTTGTACAAATAGACTTTATAAGTACCTATACCATAATTTTTTTTTGCATAAATAGACTCTGTAATTGGGCGTAGGAATGAATTCTTTCCGACTGGATTGACATAATTGATTCAAAACCACCGAGTTTCTTCCACGATAATATTCGCAAATTGGCAGAAAAATGGGAAAATGTCATCGACGATAATGGAATTTATTTCGACGATAGATCTGTTTTCATTGTTTGTTTAAATGAAATTTCGATTGTACCTAAAACTGGGAGAGAATTCATTTCTACATCTAATATTTTCATCAGGCAAAATAGCTCGTTTCGTAGGTCATACGATTAGATCGCAGATATTTCTGCAATTATAACATATCTATATATATAAAACACACGAGAGTAACTCTAGAATCTCTCGAGATACATAAATAACAACACTGATCCATAAATGAACGTACCATCAGTAAATATCTCGTAGTCGGTAAAATTTCTAACGTTAATCTCACATATTTTGCATATTTTGAAATATTGTCGTTGCATAAACATCTGCAGTCATAATGATCAGTATGAAATGCAAATTATAAATTGCTTCTCTTGTCAAATTTAAATTTTTCCCTTATGCTATGTATCAATGCTAAACAGCGATATGCTATTTCAGCTAGTCAGAGTGACTGTTTTTCGATAACATTAACTCTTTGAGGACGATAGACTTGTATATACATTCACAAAAATACACTGCGAATACAACCAATAAACTCACAATTTTATACTTTTGTCTATACGTATATTCGCCAAAAATGAAATTTTGATATAATTCAGTGTTGGATTATTAGAAGAAATGAGCGCGTGTGTGTAGTGGTAACAGCAAAAATGATCAACATACCGAAACAGGTTAATGTAAACATGTATAGAAGAATGACAGTAATCGTCTGTTTAGTATAGCTGGACGCTAATTTTTTCATTTCTTCTCCTTCACGTCTTGTCGAGCTCTTATCACTCGCGTATAAAATAAAGAATAGTCTTATAATTGAAATATTGGGTTGTCCGGAAAGTTCGTAGCGAAATTTAAACCATCGTATCTCTATTTCTAATCGATATAGCGATAAAAGTTAAACGGTATTTTCCTCGACATGTAAAGGTGAATCCAACGCACTACTCAAATGATTCGTAAGGTGAACAAGGGTGGATATAAGTCGAACTATGTTTCCTGCGGTGGAGCGTGGATGTTGAATTTTTCGTGGCAACGCTCCACTGCAGAAAATATAGTTCGCTTTGGGAGTAATTTTAGGGGTGCGTTGGATTTATCTTCAAATAACGAGTAAAATATACCTTTTGGTTTTTGTCGCTATCTCAATTAGAAACAGAGATATATCAGTTTGAAGTTTTTCTACATTTCGTTACGATTTTTCTAAACCACCCGGTATGTACTTCCCCGTTCACCTTACGAATAATTTGAGGATTGCGTTGGGTTCGTCTTCAAATAACAAATAAAATGTGGTTATCGTCGCTATCTCAATTAAAAACAGAGATATATCAGTTTGAAGTTTTCCTACATTTCGTTACGATTTTTCTAAACCACCCGGTATGTACTTCCCCGTTCACCTTACGAATAATTTGAGGAGTGCGTTGGGTTCGTCTTCAAATAACAAATAAAATGTGGTTATCGTCGCTATGAGGGTGGATATAAGTCGAACTATGTTTCCTGCGGTGGAGCGTGGATGTTGAATTTTTCGTGGCAACGCTCCACTGCAGAAAATATAGTTCGCTTTGGGAGTAATTTTAGGGGTGCGTTGGATTTATCTTCAAATAACGAGTAAAATATACCTTTTGGTTTTTGTCGCTATCTCAATTAGAAACAGAGATATATCAGTTTGAAGTTTTTCTACATTTCGTTACGATTTTTCTAAACCACCCGGTATGTACTTCCCCGTTCACCTTACGAATAATTTGAGGATTGCGTTGGGTTCGTCTTCAAATAACAAATAAAATGTGGTTATCGTCGCTATCTCAATTAAAAACAGAGATATATCAGTTTGAAGTTTTCCTACATTTCGTTACGATTTTTCTAAACCACCCGGTATGTACTTCCCCGTTCACCTTACGAATAATTTGAGGATTGCGTTGGGTTCGTCTTCAAATAACAAATAAAATGTGGTTATCGTCGCTATCTCAATTAAAAACAGAGATATATCAGTTTGAAGTTTTCCTACATTTCGTTACGATTTTTCTAAACCACCCGGTATGTACTTCCCCGTTCACCTTACGAATAATTTGAGGATTGCGTTGGGTTCGTCTTCAAATAACAAATAAAATGTGGTTATCGTCGCTATCTCAATTAAAAACAGAGATATATCAGTTTGAAGTTTTCCTACATTTCGTTACGATTTTTCTAAACCACCCGGTATGTACTTCCCCGTTCACCTTACGAATAATTTGAGGATTGCGTTGGGTTCGTCTTCAAATAACAAATAAAATGTGGTTATCGTCGCTATCTCAATTAAAAACAGAGATATATCAGTTTGAAGTTTTCCTACATTTCGTTACGATTTTTCTAAACCACCCGGTATGTACTTCCCCGTTCACCTTACGAATAATTTGAGGATTGCGTTGGGTTCGTCTTCAAATAACAAATAAAATGTGGTTATCGTCGCTATCTCAATTAAAAACAGAGATATATCAGTTTGAAGTTTTCCTACATTTCGTTACGATTTTTCTAAACCACCCGGTATGTACTTCCCCGTTCACCTTACGAATAATTTGAGGATTGCGTTGGGTTCGTCTTCAAATAACAAATAAAATGTGGTTATCGTCGCTATCTCAATTAAAAACAGAGATATATCAGTTTGAAGTTTTCCTACATTTCGTTACGATTTTTCTAAACCACCCGGTATGTACTTCCCCGTTCACCTTACGAATAATTTGAGGATTGCGTTGGGTTCGTCTTCAAATAACAAATAAAATGTGGTTATCGTCGCTATCTCAATTAAAAACAGAGATATATCAGTTTGAAGTTTTCCTACATTTCGTTACGATTTTTCTAAACCACCCGGTATGTACTTCCCCGTTCACCTTACGAATAATTTGAGGATTGCGTTGGGTTCGTCTTCAAATAACAAATAAAATGTGGTTATCGTCGCTATCTCAATTAAAAACAGAGATATATCAGTTTGAAGTTTTCCTACATTTCGTTACGATTTTTCTAAACCACCCGGTATGTACTTCCCCGTTCACCTTACGAATAATTTGAGGATTGCGTTGGGTTCGTCTTCAAATAACAAATAAAATGTGGTTATCGTCGCTATCTCAATTAAAAACAGAGATATATCAGTTTGAAGTTTTCCTACATTTCGTTACGATTTTTCTAAACCACCCGGTATGTACTTCCCCGTTCACCTTACGAATAATTTGAGGATTGCGTTGGGTTCGTCTTCAAATAACAAATAAAATGTGGTTATCGTCGCTATCTCAATTAAAAACAGAGATATATCAGTTTGAAGTTTTCCTACATTTCGTTACGATTTTTCTAAACCACCCGGTATGTACTTCCCCGTTCACCTTACGAATAATTTGAGGATTGCGTTGGGTTCGTCTTCAAATAACAAATAAAATGTGGTTATCGTCGCTATCTCAATTAAAAACAGAGATATATCAGTTTGAAGTTTTCCTACATTTCGTTACGATTTTTTTAAACCACCCGGTATGTACTTCCCCGTTCACCTTACGAATAATTTGAGGAGTGCGTTGGATTCGTCTTCAAATAAATAAAATGTGGTTATCGTCGCTATCTCAATTAAAAACAGAGATATATCAGTTTGAATTCTTCCTACATTTCGCTTCAAACTTTCCCAACCACCCAATACCACATTTTAATTTATTACCTAAATCCAATATTCAGTCTAAAAAAAAAAAAAACACTCAAGTAGTGACCTAATTACACATTACACAAATAATAATCACTACTTCGACCAAGCATACAGTTTTCCGTCCGCAAAGGGTTAATTCACCAAGAATTTCGAGTTTATTCGGGGAATGCTTGTACATACATACTAGACGTTGTGTCCTGCTCGTTGAAACGCTTTGAAAAGCGAGCCGCATAATGAGGCACGGGAGGCGCGGCCGTGTTTGCCTTGAAATTAATTTACCCTCGTCTTGTTCGTTGGGGTGAACATTAGGATTTCACGCCAGCCCCGTGCAACAGATACACGCTGATTCAGTTCGGAGATCTAGCTCCGAGGAGCAGAGCTCTAACGGTACAGGTTGAACGAAAAAAGAAGTTACAACTTCCTCGAGGCATCTCGAACCAACACACTCCTACGTCTACGTCTTCTGGTGTTTTACTCCTGACGGTAATTGCACGGCCGCGTTAAGTCGACGAGTAAAAGTTGTTGCAAAACAAACGGTCGTTGCGACTTGAGGTTGTAGGGGAGCTGATAAGATTAACAGCGTTGCGTTACACGTGCAACATGTACGCGATTCTTGTCGACTTTATCGCGTTCAGAGCTCTCCTGCTTAATTTTCCCGGAGTAATCTTCGATGATGTGCTCGACGAACGAGACAATTTTCCATGTGCTTTGACAAACGAGACAATTTTCCACCGCGCCGTATCCCGCGACGAGTACAATTTTCGGTAACGTCCAGGCTCTGCCTGTGGGAGAGATCTTCGACGACGTTTTGGACCGTGGACGCGATTTTTTTTTCGGTCACGCTGTAATTCACAGAGAAATCTTCGCTAACTCTGTGTCTCACCGAGAGAATTTTCCGCGATGGATCGTGGTGAAGGAAAGTTTTACTCGTGTCTCGTGTCGTGAACCCGGAGAGGTAGAATTTTGGTAAATTTGATAACTGATTTTGTTATCGTTACGATACAAATCCTAGGATCGGAATTATTTCGGAATTTTATCAGAATTTTTTCTAAACACAAACGTTTTTTCTATCGGAAAATGCGTGCGCGAGGGTAGATAGAGAAATGCTATAAAATTTGAACAAGTTACACATTCCTTAGTTTCTTGATATTAATCGATAGCTTGAAGTGTCTAGTTTGTGTTAGTATAGTCAAGAAGGCATAAATTTACGTTGTAATAAAGTTGGAGGTTTGATTGGATATCTAAAGGATGAAGCAGGTAGTTTTGGAAAGTTCCAATGTTTAGGAGAGGCCTAATTTATAGCGGAGGCCCTTGAGGCCTAGCTAATCCTCCTGTTTTTGGCTAATTGTAAGTCACATACATTCAACTGAGTCTGAGAATTCAGAAAGAAAACAACAGTGACATCTTCCAAATACCCTTAAAGGAGAAACTTTTGAAGTATCCAACACTCTGAGACAGGATTTTCGGTGGCGCCATATCCCACTGTGAATAATTCTCTGTTGTTTCAACGCCTTCGCGAGAGTTCAACGGCGTCACGTCTCACACGGAGACAATATTCTACGGCACCGTTTGACCTGCACACGGAAGATTTCCATCGATATTGTGGTGCCGCCGCACACAAAGACTTTCTTCGCAAATGAGAAGCCGATATCCCTGATAATATCGTTAGAGAAAGTAAAAAGAAGAGAAAAAAAAAGAAGAAAAAACGTTCACCCTGTGGTGAAAGGGCCTATGATAAAATTAATTCGTTCCCCCCTCGTCCATTAGTTCGTGACGATCTTTTTTTTTTTTTTCCCTCTTCTTTGACGCCTATCACACGTACGTACACGAATACCCGGGCTGGTTGTACGTCGAACGTAGCCACATTTTACCGCACAAAGCATAGTCGTTTGGAAATGCCTGTAAACGAGCGGTCGACGATACACATCGGAGATACCGTGTTCCGCACGGTGACCCACTTTAACAGCCAGCCCTCTAATACGCCCCAAGATTCTATTCGACACCGATACTAGAAGCACACGGTTACCTTTATGCCCTCCTCTCTGTGTACACGTGATCAACACCGTTGGATTAGGCTGGAAGGAACTACGTGTGCGTGGAAAATGAACTGACTGGACGAGGAGGAAGAAGACGACGACCACCGAGGATGATGGCCAGAGGCACGAATTTTCGCGCTAACCACACTCGACAGTTCTAAATCTAGCCGCCAAACATCTTCCTCGTTGTTTTTGGGACGAAGAGGAACGTTCTCGAGCGTTGCTTTCAGCGAGAGCTTTCGTTTTCACGTGGAATAAGAAAGAGGGGTATTGTTCGAAGGAGAGAATCAGAGAACCGTGGCGAAGGTATACAGGGTTTATTGTTGCTCTTCGTCACGAGGTCTTGGTTGTGTACTCTCTGGCTCGTACGATGCTTGAGTGACTCATAGACGAGGGGACAAGGGGGGAACAAACAATCTATCTAATCGAATTTACGAAAATAGATATAGGATTTGTATCTTCGTGTGTTGGCTGTGTCTGTGTGATGTTTGAGACGGTAAATTTGGTACTCATATTTGATGCTGTTTTCTCGTTCTAAGTGTATCGATCTTCTGTATTTTTCTTTTTCCTTCAACTGTACAATTTTGGTTTTCTTTGTTAGTTGTTATTAAGTTGTTCATTATTGGGATGACGAGTTAACTCGTCGTGGATTTTTAGGGATTAAATTTGGGTATTAATTAACGTGTCGACAAAATTCAAGTGTATAGATCTTCTGAATTTTCCTTTTTAACGTATAATTATCTTATTAACTGCGGACGACGAGTTAACTCGTCGTGGATATTTAGAGATTAAATTTGTATATTAAAAGTGGACAAAATCCAAGTGTATAGGTCTCCTTAATTGTCCTTTTTAACGTATTATTAACTTGTTAAGTGGGGATGACGAGTTAACTCGTCAGGGAACTTCAGATTCACATATTAAAAGTCGACAAAGTCCAAGTGAACACATTCTTTGTATTTTCCTTCTTTCTGACCGATGTATTTCCCTTTCCTTTTTCATTTATTATTAATTTGTTAGCCGGAGATGACGACTTAACTCGTCACAGAATTTTAAAGATTAAATTCGCAGGGTAAAAATCGACAAAATCCAAGTGTACAGATCTTCCGTATTTCCCCTTTCCCCTGAACTACATATTTCAATTTTCTTTCTCACCTATCATTAACCTGTTAACCAGGGATGACGAGTTAACTCGTCACGGATCTTTAAAGATTAAATTCGCATATTAAAAGTCGATAAAATCCAAGTGTACAGACCCTCTGTATTTTCCTCTTTCCTGCACGATATATTTCACTTTTCTTTTTTACCTATTATTAACTTGGTAACCGAGGATGACGAGATAACTCGTCACGGATCTTTAAAGATCAAATTCACGTACCAAAACTCGATGTATCGTTTATTTCCTACACCAACCATGTCACTCTACCTTCTATTACAATAAACTTCGGTTAAATTGTTTATTTATCTATCCAAAAACATTCCATACAAATAAGCTAAGTTTATTTGCAGACAAAATTACACATTCTTTAACATATAGTTAAGTATATTTAAAATTAACATGCCGGATAAAGGGGATATTTCGATGAGATACTTATGTAAAAATAAATTTGCTATTATTAAGTTCACCTGCCTTTCATTTCATTATTATCTCCTTCCTCACCATCGTACAGCGGTTCATCGAATCTCGACGAATTAACTCGTCTCTCGAAATTTCTAACACCCCACACACCCAAATTACGTTTCACCAAATAAACACCCCGGTTAACATTCTAAAAATCTTGAAATACTCAAACCTCCATTCCATCCCCCCGTTTCTATATCAATCCCCTGTTTCGTCTATCGTCAAAATCGTACAACACAAAGCTTCCGTAGTACGATTCTTCTCGAACAAACGCGTATCAGTTCCATTCAAGCGCAAGATTAATTTTAACGCAGACCCTGAAATTACACCGCCCCACTCGCGCTCTCTGTCAGAGAGGGACAACCACACGTTCTCCGCTGGTCTTTCTGTTTCCATTAATAGTTCAGAGCCGCGTTGCTCCACGCGTCTCCTTCTCCTCTACACCACGGACAGATTCTTCACGTTGTCCGCTGCCAAATGCACCATAATTGCACTTTAATTCATTCCCATCTGTTCTACACCAAGCGAACCTATTAACTCTCTATAGTGTCCTCTCTGATAGTTTCGTTCCACGCGCTCTCCCATCATTTCACCATCCCACTCCTACTACTCGCGAGAGTATTCCGAAAGTAACGAACGATTAACCATTAACGAGGCGAGGAATTTTAAACGAGGCTAATGATACTCGCGGTGCTGATTGGCGTTGTTCAACGTTTCTTTCCAACCGTGGAATTCCGCTCGCTCCGGCTTGTGTTTCAGTTGTACGCCGAAAGTACGACCGCAAAAAAGGGGAGGTTGGTTCGCGGTGAATCCCACCAGCCAAGAAACTCCTGCCGGCATAATTTACATGTAAATACGGCCGTCACGTTCGTTTACATCGAAATCGAAATTGTTCGAGTTCCCGTACCTATCCAGCTTCTGCTTCTGTCAGGTGTATCTTTGGTGA
>NW_017100481.1:61984-66044 GCF_001263275.1 Habropoda laboriosa | reverse complement strand
CGTGTGTACGAATACGCAGAATTCAGCTGACAACAGGTAAATTGTATTGTTTTCCAATTGAAATCTTTTTATCGTCGATCTTCAGAGGAGGAGCATCGTTGGAATTACTTTGGAGTTTTCTTCGAATTATCCGATACGAGAGCCTTTTTTTTGGGGGGGGGGAGATTGAGATTGAATCGTCGCGTGCCTTCTTGTGAAAGTAAGTTTGCCAAATTGAAATATTCATGGGTAGGAGTTTTCGATATTTTTACCCGGTGACTTAGAAGACTTTCGTTTTCGCTCGATCGCGGGAGCACGGTTCAGATATACGGTCCCTATAAATTCTCGAATGGAGTTCTCCGGTGACTTCTTGGTCGGAACGAGTTTTCCCTTATTGGCGATCGATGTACAAACGAATATGGACAAGGATTTCGCTGTTGGATTCATTTCATTTTCATATCTCGGAGCGTGTGTTTTTGCCGTCTGCGAAAGATAGTCCGAGAGTATTTGCTTTTGAAGTACGATTTATTTTTCAGGTAAAATTGAACTCGAGTAGATACGCTCTTGTTTATAAGTATCAGGACACATGTGGAATGTGTAGAAATTAATTTCGTGCTGTTTTTTTTCGAACAGCCTTGATGACTTTATCGAATTAACGGGGTATTCTGGTTTTTAATGCCATATTTTAAGCAATCTTTAGGATTTTTTTTCAAAAGAACCATTAAACTTTTTGGATTAAGAATTTGCACATACGTTTATGGGTATTTGAAATACGTAATGTATTTTTTTGAAGGAAAAACGATGAAAATTACACGAGTTATAGTTTGTTTTTACAGAGTGTGCTTTAGAAAAAGTGTGTTGACTGTTTATGCGATTCTGGGCCTTCTGCTGATTTGAAATTAAAAGATTAGGAAGAATCTTAATCGGTATAGATCTGGCTGTGGTCTGAATTAATATGAAATAAAAATATTGATTATTTACAAAATGGCAGTATTTTGAATTTAGATTATCGATTTTTTTCATACTTTGCCGTCTTTAGCGTGTTAAAGGAATAAGAAAAAAGGGACGGATATTGAAAATTTTGGTTCACGCGATAACAGAATGTGTACTGAAGATTCTCTCGAAATTTCAAGTCAATTGGTAAACTAGAACCCGAGATATCGTGTAAAACGTTTGGAAAAGTGAGGTTTCGAGAAAAACGCGTTTAAAGATTCATCTATCACGCTTACATTTGAATTAATTTTACAAATTCGAACAAATCGTTTTGCACACATGTTCTAGAATACTTATACTTTAAGAAAATGCAAAAAAAAAAAAATTGAATTTTTGAATGTTCAAAACCAGAATACCCCCTTAAAGCCGCTTTAATTTTTCAGAGGATATAACAAGTTTCATTTTTTTTTAATTCGAGAAAGAAGCTGAAAGTTACGTTTATATCCTCTGAAAAAATTGAAACTTTTCACTTACTAGGTACCTACAAAAAAAATTCCCAAACTTGACCTATTTTTAAACGTCTCGCGTTGTTTTATCCCTTTAAAATGTCGATATGATACTAATTTTAGCAAAAAAAGCCTAATTTAAATCATACAATAAGCTGAAAGTTACGTTTACATCCTCTGAAAAAATTGAAACTTTTCACTTACTAGGTACCTACAAAAAAATTCCCAAACTTGACCTATTTTTAAACGTCTCGCGTTGTTTTATCCCTTTAAAATGTCGAGATGATACTAATTTTAGCAAAAAAAAGCCTAATTTAAATCATACAATAAGCTGAAAGTTACGTTTATATCCTCTGAAAAAATTGAAACTTTTCACTTACTAGGTACCTACAAAAAAATTCCCATACTTGACCTATTTTTAAACGTCTCGCGTTGTTTTATCCCTTTAAAATGTCGATATGATACTAATTTTAGGAAAAAAAAGCCTAATTTAAATCATACAATAAGCTGAAAGTTACGTTTATATCCTCCGAAAAAATTGAAACTTTTAACTTACTAGGTACCTACAAAAAAAATTCCCAAACTTGACCTATTTTTAAACGTCTCGCGTTATTTTACCCCCTTAAAAGTGACGATATGATACTAATTTTAGCGAAAAAACCTAATTTAAATCGTGCAATACTTTCTGCAATAACATGTAGGTGTCCTAACGTTTACGAACCTCCGTGCATGTTTATCTCACACTTCCCGAATTGTAATCATCGATCAGTCTGAACTTTGTACGAGCTGCAAGAGAAAATAAGTCGAGGCTACAATTCTTTTTACCAATTTAATCGATCCTGTTCTGATTCGCAACATTATCTATCGACGGTTGTTTTTGATATCGCGTATCCATATCAAATCTCTGCTCCTTCTATTCGTTTGTGTGTCGATTGTGTAATTAATCTCTCTTGATCAGTTGCGTAACAAGCAGTTTTCATCGTCGCGTGCCATTTAAACGGAATAAAATACACAATCCCAGCTGCAATTTCCATCGGAGCGCACAGTTTCCATCGTGCTAGGCCATGCAACACGTGTGGTTCCCTGATGCGTGTACATCTGTCGTAGATAAAAAAGGTCGGTCACCTCTTCTTATCGGGCTGTGTGCACGAATATTAATTCATTGACGAGAAAACTATCGTCGTGGAAAACGTTCTTGCGAAACTGTTCGAAGCTGTTAAGAGGTCATGTGTAGTACGTTGCTTACGTTTCTCGGCGCTAAAAAGTGGTCAATGTTCGCGAGTGATTGGAGGACAAACTGTTAGACCGATTGGTTTCGTTCTTTTTGCGTTGTAAAAGTACGTGTTTCTAGAGTAAGAAACGGGAATGAAAAATTGAAAATTGTTAGAAATATAGGGTCTGTTTGCAATGGCACAAAATGGTACTTTTTGGCACCGCGTTAAACGGTGAGCATGATTCTGCCGGTACGAGTGATTAGAAACAAAAATTTTCGATTTTTTAACAAATTTTAAGATCGTAGTTCTTAACTCACGAGAGGATTTTTTATGAAAATAAAAATTGCGGTAATGGTAACGATTTGAAAAAAAAGGGTCGTGATTTTCAGTTAAAAGGCTGTATATTTTCTTTTACTATTCAACAATGGTTCAATTTATTTAAAAAAGCTTCCGTGAGGCGATGAAGAATCTTATTTTGAACATGTGTGCGAAAATTAATCGAATGAAAAATGAGGCACTTATCGTGCTTACCATTTTGAAAAATACAGTTTCGAGAAAACCTCGTTGAAAATTTCTCAAGTTTCGTTTAAACGACAGTAACTTCTACTAATTTTTAAATATTTCTAAAAAAAAAAAAGAAAGCAAAAAACGTAGAAAACAAAAACTTGACTTTTCGAAATGGAGAAATGCACGTGACCCCCTTTAAATAGTCGACGCCGACTTTTGTCTCGTTTACACAACGACCACGAAATTCATTTCACTTCCTTCGTCAGACTGCGAATTTCGTTCTTTCCTTTTTTTTTTCTTTCAGTTCCCCGGATTCTTGGGCCGGGCTTAATTTGCGTCGACTTGTCGCGCGCAATTATCGCGCGACGCGTTATAACAGCGTCGAGCTTTCGTCCACGGGGTTCATTCTCCGCGTCCTCTGTTTCCTTCGCCCTGTTTTTAAGCTACTGTTCCCTTTGTCGCTTTTTCCCCGCGGCGGAAACCGCTGGCCACTTCAACGAGTAATCGCGTTAAGTTTTCGAGAAATAAAAGGAGAGTCGTCGGGGAAGTTGGCATTCGGCACGACGCGCGACGGACAGTCCGTTGTGGACCAGTTCTATTATCGTCGGCCGATAGATAGATAGCTGGAGATTATTAACGATAGCGCTGGTTCATTATGTAATAGAGCGGTATCGGATAAAAGTTTAATATCGACAGCGGATAGCGGCATAAGAGGATAGAGGTAGGTACGGAACGTTTGTGAACAACGTTACGGACGTGGTTTTTGCTTGTAACTGGCAGATATGCGTGTATATGTAGTATTGTTGTTTGTTTGGGATTTTTAGGAAAATTCGAAATATCTAGATTTTTAGTGAGATTTTTGGAGTGATTGTAATGTGGGAATATTAAAAATAAAATGTAACTTGCGTTTTTCTGGGATTT
>NW_017100481.1:44907-61908 GCF_001263275.1 Habropoda laboriosa | reverse complement strand
TTAGAGAAAAATAAAATGTGACTTGTTTTTCTGAGATTTGTAGAAAAATTTGAAATTTCCTGACTTGCAGTGGGATACTTAGAAGTGATTATAATGTAGAAATATTAAAAAATAGAATGTGACTTGCGTTTGTCTGGGCTTTAGAGAAAAATAAAATGTGACTTGTTTTTCTGAGATTTGTAGAAAAATTTGAAATTTCCTGACTTGCAGTGGGATACTTAGAAGTGATTATAATGTAGAAATATTAAAAAATAGAATGTGACTTGCGTTTGTCTGGGCTTTAGAGAAAAATAAAATGTGACTTGTTTTTCTGAGATTTGTAGAAAAATTTGAAATTTCCTGACTTGCAGTGGGATACTTAAAAGTGACTATAATGTAGAAATATTAAGAGAAAAATGTGACTTGCGTTTGTCTGGGCTTTAGAGAAAAATTTGAGAAAAATAAAATGTGACTTGTTTTTCTGAGATTTGTAGAAAAATTTGAAATTTCCTGACTTGCAGTGGGATACTTAAAAGTGACTATAATGTAGAAATATTAAAAAACAGAATGTGACTTGCCTTTGTCTGGGCTTTAGAGAAAAATAAAGTGTGACTTGTTTTTCTGAGATTTGTAGAAAAATTTGGAGTATTCTGACTTGTAGTGGGATACTTAAAAGTGACTATAATGTAGAAATATTAAGAGAAAAACGTGACTTGCGTTTGTCTCGGATTTATAGAAAAATTTGAGACAAATAAAATGTGACTTGCGTTTGTCTGAGATTTGTAGAAAAATTTGAAATTTCCTGACTTGCAGCGAACCACACCCTTGTGTTGCAGATAATGGACAAGATGTGATAAAAATTAAATTTACATTTTTACTCTAACTTCAGCTTCGATTTAAGTCTGACGATTACTAGATAGAAATCTATACAATATTTTGACTTTTTTCTATTTAATACTGCTGTAAAACAGTGAATAATAAAAAAAAAAAAACAGTGAAAAAATCGTAAAGCAAAGGGTTAAAAGCAAAATGTGACCTGCGTTTGTCTGCGATTTGTAAAAAATTCGAAATACATATTCTGACTTGCAGTGAAACATTTAGAAATGTTAAAAATGAAACATGACTTGTATTTTCCTGGGACTTGTAGACAAATTTGAATTATTCTGACTTGCAGTGGAATACTTAAAGGTGATTACAACGTAGAAATATTAAAAACAACGTGACTCGCGCTTATCAGGGATTTTGATAAAAATCGTAGATATTTAAATTTGCAGTGAAACACTTACAAGCGATTGTAACACAGAAATATAAAAAATAAAATGTAACTTGTGTAAGAAACTTGAGGTTCAGATTCCTTCAGTCACTTCTAAATATTTGAAATTCTAACGAGATTGATTCCGGCATAAATTATTCATAAGAAAAACATAATTTGAATAAAACATAATCCCTAAATTTCGCTCAATTCATATCTTAGGATCACTCAAATATCTCCCGAATCGAACTAATAAACAACTCGAACGATGTGTGCTTTCCTAGAGGATATTCCATTAGATAACCGCGATATTATGATTATTATAATTGCCAGGCGGTTTTCGCGTGGAAAATATCCGGTTTCAGCGTTCACTTTTCACGGGATCTTTCACCAGAACGTATAATTTCGAGACCGGTAGCGTAAAACCTATGCGGAGGATCTACTTTTCCAGTATGCCGGATATCAAGTGTGTTTTCTGTAACAGGAAACGAGACTTTAACAGCTTCCACGCGTAAAAGGATTAACGTTGATCATTTTATAGTATCTTCTCGCGAATCGTTCGTGTCGAAGGGTGAGAAATTTATGTTGCTTTCCCTCAAAGCACAATCCACGAGCACACAGATCACGATTTTCTGACGAATATTAGCGTTACCGACGCACGGGAAACAACCATAAAATTCTGACGCGCGGATCGTGGTCATAAATGTTTTCTTAGTACACAATGGTGCTGTTCATCAAGCTGCCACGATCTTATTAGCTCTCTTGTCCGAAGACGTGTTCGCCTATCTCTACTATAACTCGGTGGACGACAAGCATATGTGTTTCTAACTAAAAATATCCAGAGATAACAACGCTATAGCCGATACGCGAACTTTCTTTCTCGTTTCGGTGAAGTATTCAAATTCGAGCTATTTTGCGACGTATTCTATCTTCGTATACGGTGTGTCAGGTTTATCTGGAAACGTACGAATATCTCGCAAACCGTTGAAAATGTGAGAAAATTGTTATTGAAAAAATTGTTCGATATGAAGAGATGTATCGTTGTATGGTGTAAATCAGGTGTGCCCAACTCGCGGCCCGCCGGGCACATGACGAGCCCTCAAGGGCTAGTAATGCCCTTCGGGGCTCCTAAAGTTCTAACATTGATGTGTGACTTTTAGCGATATTTTTCGTGACTCGATTGCGCTACAATATAAAAAATATAAAGAATAAAGGAAGTTTTGTTGCTTATGTACGCTAACTATATTATACAATGTATTTTTTATGCGATCCAAAATAATTCCTTTTCACTCAGTATGGTCCAGGCAAGTCAAAAAATTGGACACGCACGGTGTCAATAATTTTTTTGGCAATTATCGAGAACAGGGTCCTTAGCGCTGATTTCAACGACCTTGAAATATGTCGTCAAGGTCACATTTTAATACCATAGGTCATTGAAATCTGTACTGAGAACCCCATTCCCAATAATTACCATTTTTTTGTATATCAAGTGGTAGAGGATATTTCACTGTCAGTTAAACTTTTTTAAATAAGATACCGTACATCTTTATTCATAATGCGATATCGTTTGTTAAGACGTGTACCACGGTGTGCCGCGTTACGTCGTAAAGGCAGCGCCCGAGGACTTAGTTTAGCAGATACTGAGTGGTCTAATTGAAGTTCGTAGCACGATCACACAGGGTTCAGCTTGCGATTCCCGTTGATCAGACTCCTCGGGATCTCGCTAATTTATGACCTTCTGCTACGTCGAATGACCTTATGCGACACACTTAGCGTGTTCAAAATGGTGCCCGTCAGCTGTAATGCACTCGCGTAGACGGCGAATAAACGACTGCTCCGTGGTTCCTCCTACGACATCCGCACTTTCTTTCACTCTTAGGATATTTTTCTTTACCGGGCCACATTTTGTAACGTTTCTTCAGTTCCGACGGAGAAAGAGATATTTTACGACGCTCGTCGGTCTCGTCTCAACGTCCGCTGTATGACGGGTGTAAAAAGATTATAGATTTATGTATAAAATATTGAAGGTGACCTTGAAAACTTTGATAAGAAATGTACCGTGATCGTTTTAAACGCCTCTTTGAACTATGTTGCGCAAAATGTAGAAATTTTTATTGGTCTAATAACGACAGAATAATCTAAGGTGGTTCAGTCTGTGTTATACAAAAATTGCACCCTCTTTCTGTACCAATGAAAGTTTATTTTAGTTATAATAATAGTAGTAGTAATTCGAATAACGACTAAAATTCAAAGAAAATTAAAAATTCTCAATTTTATATCGAGTTAAATTTTGTCTCAAGCGTATCTGTTCATTTTCTATCTATTCTACGATCTTCAGTTATTTCTTCTCGCACAATAATACTGTTTCTACAAATATTTCACCTTCTTCGTACACCAATAAAACTTTATTCCGTTTGTAGTAATAATAATGATTAATTGAAATTGAAAGAAAATTTGAATTTCACAATTTTATCGCTTTACGACTGTAACACTCTTTTGTACACTAACGAAACATTATCCCATTTATAATAATAATAGTGATTTACCCTTTGCACCCCAATGGCGCTTTTATGGCGACACGCGTAATTACTTTGGAGAAATGTACAATTCAGACTTTCTTTGTATTATTTTATATTATCAAAATAATGCAAATTAACACAGGAAATAGAAATAAATAAATTCGTAAACACGAAAAATCCCCCTTTTTTGTTTCAAGACAAAATTTTGGCTTTCCAGAAGTTTCACTATTAATCTTATCAAAAAATGCTCGGAGTGCAAAGGGTTAATTAAAATTCAAAGAAAATTTGAAATTCTCAATTTTATATTTAGTGAAATTTTACTTGGAGTGTATTTGCTAATTTTATATATATTCTACGATCTTCAGATTATCTCTTCTCACACAATATTGTTTGTACAAAAATTACACCCTCTTCGTACACTAATGAAACTTAATTTTCTTTATAATAATGATAATAATTGTAACGACTAAAATTCATCGAAAATTTGAAATTCTCAATTTCACATTGAGTTCAATTTTGTCTCAAGTGTATCTGTTAACACATTGTTGACCGGCAATTTTACTCAGAATTTATCTCATGTCACCGGCTATTATTTCGTAATTGGATGTGGAAGTGAAACAATATAAATAAACTTTTTTATAATGGTTTAATGTAAATAAATTTTATTTCATATTTCTTTTTGGTATGATAAACGGTGTAGCAATCACCTACGTGTAATGGTACACAACAGGTTTTGCAAATATATCTTGTTTCGCTGCGTTTTCCTTTTGAAGAGCATATTCTACACGTTCTAGTTGGATTTTTTTTTCTACCAGTGACTATTTTTTCTAAAACGTGGTCTCTTAGCTGTCCGGAAAGCGTGAAGGGTGGAGCATTGTAAGGAGCCGTTGCAGAAATATTAGAAGAAGCGTCACGTACTATGCTGCATTCATTGGAAAATACAGTTATCCATTCCCTAGCTACTTCCAGTAGAAATTTTTTGTATCTTAGTTTATTTTGTGACTGATAGTTACAGTAAAGTTTGAATGCATTGAACAAAGTGCAGTTTATGAGAAAGAACGCACTGACCCAACGACGCTGACGCGAAACTAAAGCGCATCGATCACGAGTTTACTCGTGGCCGGTCAGCAACGTTTGGGCATGACGACACGAGTTAACTCGTGACCGGTCAACAATGTGTTAATTTTATGTTTGTTCTACGATATTCAGCTATCTCTTCTGGCACGACAGCATTGTTTCTACAAAAATTACACCTTCTGTCAGAAAGCACTCTGACTCGGAGTAGGGTGGGCGTGAACTTAATCGAACGTTTCTACGTTTCCACAGTAATATATTTTATTGAAAGTCTGTATCCACGCTACTCGGGCGTCGCTCGCAAAGGTATACGTTAAGGGTCTCGGGAAGAGCGAGGGCGCGTCGTCCTGCCGATCCCTGTCCACCCCTACGCGAACAGGCCCAGGGAAAGACCCAAAGGGGCGGAGTCACCCCCACCGAGCGCGCTGGGCGTGGCTTCAAGGTGCTCGCTTCACCGTCTTCGGGACGGATTTTCTCTTATACACTTCTTTCTACACTAATGAAACTTTATCCCATTTACAATAATAACAATGAATTAAAATTCAAAGAAAATTTGAAATTCCCAATTTTACATAGAGTTACATCTCGTTCCAAACAAATGTCCTAATTTACTCCTCAACTATCTGTTCTCGGTTTCTGCTCATTACCACAAATTTTCTTAATTCGATCGATGCGTGTAACAGTCGACAATGGTTTGCGCGGTTTGTCCGGTCGGTGATAGTTATCTTCGCTAATCGGCGCGGTCGACAAATTTTCTTTCCATTAACGGGAAGAGGTATTTAACGGCTCGGCGCGATAGCCAACGGAGTCATTATTCACGTGGAACCACGGAGGAACGCGCTGATGTAACGTAACCGCTGTTATGTTATCACACTAGCCAAAGAATATCGCGATTACACGTGGACTGATGTGCGTATCAGTCGACTTGCCGCCAGAGGTGCACATCCTGTAAATAATTATCGCGATCTTACAACGCGAATCTGATGAACATTTTAATTATTACCCGCGGTGCATTACCGTCTACCTGGTGTACCCCATTTAAATGGAAACGGTGGACTATCTCACGAGAAAATTGAAGTTTGGAAAAAAATGTTCTTGCAAAAATTGTTCGGTGTATAAGGGGGTATTCTAGTCTAGAGTGTCATTTTTTAGTCCTTCTTAGGGATTTTTTTGTAAGGAAAGTATAAGTTTCTCAGTATCGGCATTTTGCATACATATGTATTCGTGTTTTAAGAAAGTTCACAATTTTTTTCAAGTGAAAATAAGCAAAACTGTCTGAATTATATATCATTCAGTGCGGTCCCTTTAAAAAAAAAGTGTCCTACTGGCTGACACGATTCCGCCCATTCTGTTTATCCAAAATGAAAAAACCGAAAGGATTCTTAATTAGTACGACTGTGACTATAGTGTGCACCGGAATGAAAAGAAAATGGTGAAAATTTACAAAATGGCGGCACTTTGAATTTTGACTATCGATTTCTTCGACTTCTTTTCGTCTTTCAGAGGCTCTAAAAATCAGAAAAGTATATATTTTGGCATAATTCTGGTTCAGACGATAACGGCGCATCCACTGAAGGTACATGTGAAATTTGGAGTCAATCGGACAAATAGAACTTGAGATATCATGTCAGCCATTTAGAAAAACGCGTTTGAAGTTTCTCATACCAGTTACACGAGGATGGTATACTTACAACTACGGACTACATTAACTTCGTCAATCTTACGAACTCGGAAAAATCCTTCCACAGTTATACTTCCGCAAATTACTTCCAGAAAATGTAAAAAAAAGAAATCGACTTTTTCGAAAAGTCTAGACTAGAATACCGTCTTAAATAATTTTTCTGCGGTTAGGGGAGATATCAGAGTCGAGTTAATTTTTTTAAACGGATCCCTGCATTTTTTATTCGTAATATATTCGTAAAAATTTTTCATAAGTATTGGATGATTGGAAAAGTTCGTGTCCGATTTAAAAATAAAACACAATCGGTGTGTGCAAAAGCAGATTTCATTTGAAACTGAAATGGAATGAAGTGAATAATTATTTGAAAATAAAACACAAACGGTGTTTCTTTCGATACGAATGTAACATTATGCTAAAAGGAACATCTGTGCCGAAGTCGATAAGGTTCTCGTTGAAACCTGACCTTTGAAAATCGGGCACGAACTTTTGCAATCATCCAATAGTTGAAATTATTCTAGAAAATTGCGTTGTTAACACGTTACGTGATATTTCTGTCTTTTCCGTCCGTTGACTTAAACTATGCAACTACGACGATAATTTGTTAAAACAAAAATTTTTCCTTTGCTCTACAGCACATCTTAAACGTTACCTTTTCCTTGATAACCATGATTTTTGCAATCTTATAAATATTAGAAGACATACAGGGTCAAAAGTAAAACTGTTAGTCTCGGCAGCGTGGGGCGTATGGCGCATATACTCAACGAAAAGTAACCAAAAATCGGTCCGGCACGGAACGTGTTAAACTCCTTTAACCCCTTGATTTGCAGCAGTGATAGCGAACCTATGGCATGTGTGTCAAAGGTGACACGCATCGACTTACGTAAGTCACTTCACAGCCGAAACCGAGTAGATCACAAATAGTCATCGCACAAACAACAACGAAAAACAACGGTGCCTATCCTTCTATCAACGAGGTTCAGAATCGTTAATTCGGAGCTGAACCATAGCGAGTCCGTGATCGTAACGTTCGCAACAATTATGGATATTTTTATATGTGACACGGCACCCGAGTTAAGCTAGGTTTTTTCCCCAATTTTGACACACAGCGCTCAAAAGGTTCGTCATCACTGACTTATAGCAACGAGCCAGACTCGTGGCAAAGATTCCGGTGAAGATGTGAGAAAAATTAATTTTGATCCTAATTTTCAATTTAATTTTTAAAACTGGGTATTGCTAAATGTAATTAACCCCTTGAACTGCAATTTATTTTCAGGCAGCACTGCTCAGGCAGATGATTTAATTTTCTTAGTTTCAAGAGGAGGGATTGATAGAGAAACTTACGGTTTTGTTTTTGCTCAAATAATTTGTTATTAGTAAAAGTAATATTTGTTTCATAATTTACATGAAATTCTTCAATAATGTTTAACGAAAATATTACAGTTCTAGTGTTTGAACGAAAAAAGTACGTGTTTCAACATAATGCTAATGTATTTGCAACAATTTCAAGCAATGTAATGTGAGGAGGGATAGTAAACTCGAACGGACTTTTGACTATGCTATATTTATTAATACTTTATACTGCTAGGTGCTACGCTAAGGATGTCGCTCAATCAATCGCTGGATTCACACTGCCTTTCGCTCCCTCGCATTCGCCCTAATGTCATCTTGCATACATGCACACTTTTCGTTAGAAGAAAACACACACGCACTCACGCACTCCTCGCCTGATTACTAAAACTAAACATTCGTTCAATATCTTTCGCGCTATCCCAAACACTCGACCTGGCACGCCGGTCCTTACCGCTCCGGCCATAACCCTCACGCATTCACACAGACAACGCATTCATACAAACAACGCACTCATGCTCGGTCATCCCTACAGTAAATATATATGTTTATCCGCATTTACTAATTACTACGTGCACTAATTACTATAATATATACTAAAAAAATGTACTATAGACGGATATCAATAGTAAAATAACCGCTATTGCACTTCATTAGTATGTCGTGTCGTGCATTTACTTTACGCGATACTGGCTGCATAGATTTATACAAATTACATTCAGACTGTTACTAGAAGCATGCAAACAAATGTATCAAAGCAAAAGACTCGCTATGACTTACATATATCGTAGATTTCGTAAAACAAGTCTGCGAAGAGAGAAACGTGTACCTGCTGGACGGGAACGAAACAAATACATAAATCGCAATATCCTTACAACAAAGTTGTGACCTGGAGATTTAACAAAACAAAGGAAACATCCACAAATCAAACAAAACAAAAATCCGTAAACAAATGAAATATATATAAATTAACATAAGAGAGATATATTACCAAGTAATATACTCACAGATTGTGCTGTGCACGATCCAAACAAATGAACACAAATGTCTGCAAAAGAAACAAAATGTCTAAAAAGAAGTAGAAATGGGTTCGCCTCCACGTGGCGGGGACGGAAACGAGGGCATAAATCCCTACGGCTAAGAAACCCACATAAAACGAACGACACAAAATTCGAACAAAATACCTATCTGTATTGGGAAACGGATAGGCAAATGTTAGAAAAGTCCAAAAAGCGAAGGCTTGAGTGGGCCATGTGCAGTCCTCTGCTGCGTTTCCCCCTCCTAGGGATAGTTCTTCCTCAAGGCTAAGGAAGGCCATATTGCCAAGAGGGTCCTCTTGACTAGTTTTTTCAGGAAGGATAGAATTGTATCAGCACTCGTGCAGTATAGTTCAAAATACAAGGATTCACCCTGTTTAACCGCCCACGTTGATATTTTATTCCACCGCTCACCACCGTTATCCTGACCGTTTTTACCTTACACAAAAGATTATGATCGAAGCAGTAATGAGCTCAAAGCTCGCAAACTGCAACATCATTGAGAAACACATAGACATATGACTTACATATACTTCTCACATAAAAAGCTTCAACTCTCGATAATTTCTGGCGAGTCCAGCTCGTCATTGTCAGTTTGGCCAAGAAACTTCATGACGAGCTGGACTCGTCGTTTCAGTTCAAGGGGTTAATCTGTAATAGATCAGCTTTTGTTACCTGATACAGTACTGAAGCAGTAAATAGTCAGAAAAGAAATCATAGGTTAAGGGGTTAAGATCACGTCTCACATAAGACTGTTTTGTAGTTTACACGCGCTGTACGAGTGTAACGCTATTTTGTTCGCTAATGAGACTAACGACATGCCACACGAAGTCATTTCGTCTTATGAAAACTCGGCCAGTCGGCTAAGCCCTATTTGATTGTGCCGCTAATACGATTTTTCCACGATTTTACACCTTTCCGTGAAAGGAAATTACTCGAGACATTGCTCACGGTGTACTGTGAAATGGATCGAAACTGAAAAATGATAAATCGACACGTTTGACACGTGTAATTTTTCAAAAACCATTTTTAACGCTTCGTTCGATAATAGAGGTGTAGATGATGCGAATTAGCGTATCTCGTAATGAGCAGTTGACAAATGAACGATGACAATTCGCGTTTCCCGTCAACAGTGTGTTAATTTTGGAATTTCGTTGAATTCGTCTCAACGAGAAATTCCATCGTTCCATTTAGAAAAATTAACTTCGATATCTCCTCCACGATTACATCTACAGAAAAATTATTTATACCACCTAACGTCCTCCTGTAGGGGAGAGTCGTGCAGTACCGGCCGCTCTAAGTTTTTGTACTGTAACTTGGGCTAACGTAAAAATGAAATTTGAAAAAAGTAATTTGTAGTACAAAGGGTGCTTGATAAAAGGGGACAAATGGTTTTTCTTAAATTTTAGAAATAAAAAAGTTGTAATTTGCAGCGAACGAAAAATTGTCGTACAGTACCGGCCAGCTACTTAGTTGGTAGATTTAAAGGTCTGAGTATAATGTTAGTAAAAATCGAATAGAACTTTTATTTAGGCATCGATATTTTCTTGATCCGTACACTCCACGTGAGCCCAGCCATTGCAGCTATGAAAAATAACGTTTGCCTTAGTGAACGTCTTAGAACTCTGGTAATCCCGAAGAAAAAAGAACGTCGCCGGAATACGTTGCTCAGGGCTATGGTATTCATTTGTTTTTCCATCAATAGTGCAGTCAACTAACGGTATAATCGAGATCTAGCGTTGGCCGGTACTACACGACTCTCCCCTATAAAGTTGTCCCAAAAAATTTTTATGAGAATATTTTTTTCACTAATTTCAATCCCTAATTTCCAATTAAACGGAACACTCTGTACAGCGGTAGTCCATATTCAGCGCACGAATGACAGAGATGCGATCACACGCGCGTTTGTCGATACTCGAGACCTTTAAACGGTAATTTTCAAAATTACATTTCGATACGAATCTATACGATAAGTTAATTGCGGGACGGTGCATCGTCTGACGAATGTTAGCTTCGCTGGAAAGAATTAACGATCGAATCACAAAAGTACAGGCTCGCAGGGAATGTTCTTTTTTTTTTATTTTTTTTTTCAATTAACAACAGAACACGGTTGAAACTGGAAATTCAACGCGAAGAATCATGTTTCAGCGGAAATCAAATCGCCGAAGGTTTCATTTCGAACGGTAAAATTCAAACTAATGGTCGGAGTTTATGGAGCATCTTTCAATTAGCAACTCGTATTGCTCGTTGGAAATGTACGAAACTATGCGGTGTAATTTTAATGGCTTCGTTAATCAACGAAGTAGGTATTCCCGTTTACGTATTCATCAGAATCGAACAATTCATATTATCAGCGAACTTTGAGAATATTCGCTTTTCTCGGCTGCAAAAATAGGCAATTTTTGTGATTTTTTTAAAAATAGAAAAACACGGTGTTTAATTTCAATTTTTTTACAGTGTGCTTGTGAGATTCTGTGTTTTATGTATGCAAAATTTGGTTTTCAACAAATTGGTATATTTGAAGTAATGACGGTTTTGATAGAATGCCTGCAAAATGACGGCGAGCATGATTTCGTCCTTCGTGTCCGCATAAAGTGAAGAATAAGATTATTACTATATTCAGAAATGTTTTCTTTATCGTCCATACCAGAATCATGAAAATTTATGAATTACTTCTAATTTCTTTATTGGGTCAAAGTGTAAGAAACTCGTAAAAATGCAATTATTGTATTTACCGCGTTATCACACTTTTTCACGTTATCAGATATCAGTGATTCTAGCACGGACGATAAAGAAAACATTTCTGAATCTAAAGGTACTTTCATTTTTCATTTCACGTGGATCCGAAGGACAAAATCATGCTCATCGTCATTTTGCAGTCATTCCATCAACACCACCACTACTTCAAACATACTGATTCTTCGTAAACCAAATTTTGTACACATAAAATACAAAAACTCACAAACACACTGTAAAAAGATTGAAGCCATACAATGTCTCTTTCTATCAAAAAAAAAAAATCGCAAAGATTACCTATTTCTTGTAATCTTCGCGATTGTTAATTTTCTAATGATTTTTGCCATCGACAAATGCGAAACAAGAAAAACAAAATACAGGAAAAAACAGCGATGAACATGAAATTAATCAACGACAGAAATAAAAACAAACGATCATTGCCGCTGAAAAATTGCTGTAGAACAGCAGCGAGAGATAGATAGAGAGAGAGAGAGAACGAAACAAAAAACGATATTAAAACGGTAGAAACGTGTAGGAAGTATGGAGAGGAGAAGTCAAGGCTAATACCATTCAACAATTCAATCGCGTTAATTCTACATTTGACGTGAATTGATATTGATGAGAAATTGCCGGCTGTATGCCGCGGGAAAACGTTCCTCCGCGTTTCTCTCTCGGTGTTGTTTTTCGCTTCTGTCCCGCGCAGCCATTTCCGCTGAGCGATGTCTCCTCTCTGGTCGCGAGCTTCGATTCTTTCCCCCAGGAAAACCGAGAGAGAGTACAGTGGCAGTAGCTTTCGAGCTTTATCGAGATATTGCGGTGAGAAAAAAAGCTGCCAGGGTAATTGCATTCTTTTTTCTTCCCTCTCGGTTCCTACGAAACGTGTGCTTTCGCGACACTTAACATCTGCACAAGAGCGAACAGGAGGAGGATCGATCGATGGGGAGGTATGACGTATGTACGAGCGCGGCCAAGAGAAAACGAGCCTCCGACTTTCGTATGGAGTAACACGTTGTCTTTTCAATCCACTTTCGGTGTCGGTGAATTGTCGCCTTGTTGGTTCTTATCGCTTGAAAATTTTAAATTGCCCCGTGACGAGGCAGAAACGGCCAGGTGATTAATTCTTCCGCGGGGTAGAAGAGGAAGGGGGGTGTTGGTAATATATTGTTCGAGTTGTCGAGTTTTTAGCAGGTTTTGTTTTTTTTTCTTTTTGTCAGATGTTACTTTTAGGGTTCGTTCGGAAGGTTTAATTATTTTGACGGTTGGAATGGTAAGAGATGAGTTCGTTTCTCCTTCAGTTTGTACATTATGTCACGAGCACACACACATCTTGTTATCCTTAGGTCATCGGGAAATCGAGTGTATTTAATTTTATCATCGAGGTATAATTAGTAAATGAATCATATTTCTGTGGAAATGGAGAGATCGATGTGACGAGAATAATTGACGTTAACTACTTTGGTGTTAATGCGTTTCGAGGAATTTTGCAATTTTTGTGATGTCGTCGAAGTAGGAATCTGTAATTGTAGTAGATTTTATTGGGTAAACTCCGTTAAACTCTGTTTTCAAGCGATTGTTTCTTTTTTTCTCTAAATTTTGCAAATAATTTGCGAACAGTTCTTTTGTGATACACTATCTTCTTCGTGAATACTGCATTCCTCATTTGCTGTTTCAGTGGCAGTTTTCCTTTTTAAAAAGAAAATGTGCTCCAGTCTTTTGCATCTTCAAAACAGTACTCAGTTGGCTAAAAAAAGAGAAAAAAAAAAATAGTAATTGTAAGGATATATGTGAATTTGATATATTTCCATCGAGTTTTATTTGTTCCAACGTATTCAAGCACTAATTATCGAAGATCAGCACGAACTTTCCGGACAATCCAATACTTCCTCGTACAAATCATTGTACAGTAGGTGGAATCGATACAGCGAGGTCGTAAAATCGGTCAGGTGTCAAAGTACACCCGTCCCACAATTTACGCGGCACTCTTTTTACGCGGGCATTTGTTTTACGCGGCAAATTTACCTCAATTTACGCGGAACTTTTTATACGCGGAATTGATTTACGCGGTCAGATATGTCTGTATATAAATATTTTCCTATAAGTTTTAAAATTGACACTTTTATACGAGTGTGACATTAATGATTTACTAGCAGATCGTGAATTAACCGATACTGAATTAATAAATATATTTGAAACCCAACCTCATGATGTATGTAGCTGTGGCAACGAAGAAACAGATTCATTCACTGCGGAAAATCTTTGTAAAGCTCTTGAGTTAGCCAAAAAATTTGGATATGCCATTACAGACATTGATCCTGTAGGGAAGTCTGGGATGGAGAGAGGTTTGGCGGAATCAGATGATAAAGGCGAGAGACGAGACAGTTTTAATTCTAATAAATAACTAATAATGTATTCTACACGGACACGAGTCCTATTTTCAACAACGCTCCTTCAATATACTTTTCTCACGCAAAGTTCGTTTCCCACACACACTATTTTTCCACAAGCTATCCGTTTTAAACCTTCCCTTGACGAGGGCGTTTCTTCTCTCCGCCAATTAGGACTGTTCTCGAACGTACCCCTACGACGTTCCCCTTCTACCGCGATTTTTGGCGGAAAAACCGTTTCGCCCGGGAACGTCGCTTTCCGTCCTTTACTTCTGGTGACCAGATTTATGGCACGTCTTACCCACGGTCACATCGCCACCATAAACCTGGCCACCGTCCCGATCGGCGCGGCTGACGACCACGTGGGCCGCCCCAAACCCTAAATTTTGCCTACAATCCAAACATTCAACGAGCCTTAAAATTTCGTCAAAATTTAATGAAATGTTGCTGCGAATATCAGCAAATTTATGAAAACTTAGTAACAGAAAGTATCGAGAAAAACTCGTTCGAAAAAATTTACATTCACAATGAAAATGAAGACGAATTTCCAAATATTTCAAACGATGAAGATGATGAGTTTATGCCAATTAAAAAGAAAAGGCTTACTGTTTTGAATTACAGTAGCGATAGTGACATCGAATAAAACTTACATACTTCTGTTTTCTGAAATGTCTTAATTATTTTTTTGTTAAGTTATGTGAAATAAATATGTACAGATGGATTTCTAACACTTTTACTAGCTTTTATTTCCAATATTTTTCCTTTTATACTGACAGGCTCAATTTACGCGATTTTTATTCGCGTAAATGAAATCCACGTGGAACGGATATTCGCGTAAATTGAGGGACGGGTGTACACGTAATCTAAGCGCCGAAACTGCAGTTCGAGGGAGATAATGAGCTTGAGCTTCGTTTAGGGCCATTCGATGTCTGTTTGGAATTGTTTCTTCCACTGTGGTATATTTAAGAAAATTGTGTAGGCTTTAATCCTTAGCAGCTGCAGGTTAATTTTTTGTCAATGTGACATTTAGTACTATCTAAGAGAACGATGGAGGTTTAATAGGGCTTTAACGAAAAATCGTAAGTAGAAATTTTAAATATCAATTCACGAATGATTTTAACCTGTCTCTGCAATTTTTAAGTATTTTAAGTATATTCAGAAATTTTAAGTATTAATTCACAAATGTTTTAACGACGTTCACTCTTCTTTGCAATTTTTAAATATTATTAACACGTTTAGAAATTTTAAGCATCAATTCATAAATGACGTAATGGCATTAAGTCATCTCTGCAATTTTTAAATATTTTAAATATATTTAGAAATTTTGAATATCAATTCACAAATAATTTTAACTTTCCTCTGCAATTTTTTAATATTTTAAATATATTTAGAAATTTTGAATATCAATTCACAAATAATTTTAACTTTCCTCTGCAATTTTTTAATATTTTAAATATATTTAGAAATTTTGAATATCAATTCACAAATAATTTTAACTTTCCTCTGCAATTTTTTAATATTTTAAATATATTTAGAAATTTTGAATATCAATTCACAAATAATTTTAACTTTCCTCTGCAATTTTTTAATATTTTAAATATATTTAGAAATTTTGAATATCAATTCACAAATAATTTTAACTTTCCTCTGCAATTTTTTAATATTTTAAATATATTTAGAAATTTTGAATATCAATTCACAAATAATTTTAACTTTCCTCTGCAATTTTTTAATATTTTAAATATATTTAGAAATTTTGAATATCAATTCACAAATAATTTTAACTTTCCTCTGCAATTTTTTAATATTTTAAATATATTTAGAAATTTTGAATATCAATTCACAAATAATTTTAACTTTCCTCTGCAATTTTTTAATATTTTAAATATATTTAGAAACTTCAAATATCAATTCACAAGTGACACAATGACGTTACAAATAACGTTAACTCGTCTCTGCAATTTTTAAATATTTCAAACACATGAAAAAATTTTCAGCGTCAATTCACAAATGGCGTACATTGGCTGCGTCTCCATCAGCAACTGTCCCCGGCGTACCCCCCAATTAACGACCTCCCCACATCTCTTCCGCCGACTATACACATTTCGACATAAGAAACACACGATGAATTAGACTCGTTAAAAAAAAAAAAAAGACAGCCAAGTTGCTAAGACTAAACAGAATGAAAAATGGATGAGAGAGAACAAAAAAAAAAAAGAACGCCGACGGACAGTGATCCTTCATCCTTGTAAGTTGGGAAACGCGTAAACCTTCTGTATCTCTCTTGCCTACCTATGTTTTTCTTCTTTCTTTTTTTTCTCCCGATACGTCTAAATTGCTACGCTTCCAGAGAGCTGACCCAGTTTCCACGCAGAAGCTGTGCCTGCGTCACGCTGCGAATTATGTTGTGCATAAGGGACCCCCGGTGTAATCTCGTAGACCCGATCGAGAATGGGTTCGAATGATTATAAGGCGGGCCCTCTAGAACGGATTAAATTCCCGTTTAAACGAGATTTCGTTTCACACATCGTTCGACGGTGTTCGAACGCAAAATTCCTCCACCGCGTATTGTCCTCTACCCACCTACCCGCCGTGCGTTTGCATCTCTCCTCGCGTCGCGTGTTTAATTCTCTCCTCCTCCTTCTCCCTGTGTTGTGCACAAATTCGAGTCGGAGCTCGAGTTCAATTATGCATCACGATGAAAAGCTTGCTCGGCGACATCAAACATGCACGATGTTGTTCACCGTTAGTTTCCGAGCGATATTTTCGGAACTCTCGCGACTTGTACGTGTATGTACCTATATACCGGTCGTTTTACTTGGGAAAATTCGGCTTAAGACGTACACTTTGGAATCCTCTTAACTGTCCCACGGGCTGAAGATTTCATTTCCTGCCCGTAAATCTTTGTCTCCTCCACTTGTTCGCCGCCGAGGCGGTAGTGGCACGCGCGAAACTAACGTTCAATGAAGTCACGGGATTATACCGATGCACT
>NW_017100481.1:43309-44897 GCF_001263275.1 Habropoda laboriosa | reverse complement strand
AATCCTAGTCTTCTTTGCGCCGTTCAGTTTTAGCTTGGACACTAGCTGGGGATAACCGAATCTGTCAGAATGACCGATTTCAGATTTCTTGCTTCGAATTAGAGAAATTGTGTGACATTTTTGTTGAAAATAAAGAAACAACGTAGAACAGGCTACGGAATTGTCTTCTCTAGCTATGGGTGCTACGAGACAATTTTGACACGTAATTTGAACGGTTCGAAAGGGTGAATAAGATGGAGGAAAAATTTGTTTATAAATGCCATTTTTCTGTTTTTTTTTCTTCCTTCAAAGTCACCTGTGTTTATTTACACGAATGTGTGTATAGTTTTCTACCGTGTGTTGTAGCAAACATTGGCGTGCATTTAAACATGCATAATAATATGACTTTAAAATGATCTTGAACTCTAAAGTTTTAAATCAAACGTGAACCTTCCTTTCGTTTTCTGCCATTTCTTCCATAAAAAAAATTTGTCTTCCGTCTTATTCACCCTTTGAAACCATTTAAATTACTTGTAAAGGCTTTTATACCTATTTTACACGGTCCACCCTGCATATGCCAATTTATTTTCCATTAATCATTGGAATTTCGAAGTTCTCTATGTAGTATACGTAAATATACCATAAAGGAAAAAGTGTACTGCATTCAACTCCGGTTGTTCTACTGTTAAATATTTTATATAATTTATTCTTACTCTCTTCAGTTATATTCCATCTTTTATTTATATTGGAAAGTAAGGAAAACTGTTCCTGTTGTAAATCACTCGTTCTTGATTTTAACTTGAAAAAATAAAAATTATAATATCAATTAGAATTTTTATGCATTTCACTTTGTTACATTATTTCTGTAGGATTCCATCTTTCCTCAGTTTTCCTGCATTTTTTCCTACGCTTCGTTGGATAAGCAATATAGGATACACACGATGCGTCAGTTTTAGAATGGATTAATACACATTCCTAGTGTTTCTGAAAGTAGCTCACTGAATATAGACCAATTAGAACAAACCAGTAAATATGATTCGACTCATAAAAGACGTTAACGTTCTCGGCACATTTATAGTCGGGGCCAAATGTATTGGCCAGTCACGTGGATCTCTCCTCCGCCTCTTTTCCACACCGACGAGCCCTATCAAACGAGCACGGTATATGTAGTGATCCTTGTTTTACTTCTGGCGGCAATGTGCTCTCCTCGTCTTATATCTTGCAAAGGTACATACCACTTTCAACTGTCTTTTTTTTGGCAATAATCTTACTCGAGATAGACGTAGTGCGTGAAGCAACGACGGTTGAGACGCGGCACTCGAAAGGAATACCACCTGCGTAGCAATGAATTATCGAATTTTTAAAATTTCAATATCCCTAATTTTCATCCTATCTTTGTGAAAGTAGCACCAATGAATTGGCGAGATTCTCCCGATGAAAATAAGCCCCAACACGGCATAAATCGGATAAAACGTTCCGGTGGTTGAAAACGAGGCTTAAGACAGTTCTTAGGGCTGATTTAAAACTGACTATTGTTAATTTTCGTCTGATTTATGTCGTGTTTGTACTCATTTTAATCGCAAAAATCTCACCAACCCACTAATACTAT
>NW_017100481.1:40493-43268 GCF_001263275.1 Habropoda laboriosa | reverse complement strand
AACTTTTTCATTGCGTATTCATTGTAACGTACGTCGTATTCCTTTCAAGTTCCACAGCCTGCTATTCTCGCTACATCTATTCACGTGTACCTACTTCCACGTACGAGTGCGTGTATATGTTCCTGAGTATAGCAAGCGCGGTTTAAGGGCAGACCGGAAATATTCTATAGGACGACCGTTAACTGCAAACCGGTAGAATGAAAGTAGAACCGAAAAGCAGCGTAGGGAGAAACTACATAACCGTCCGATACATTTCTCTAAAACTATAACACCGCGCGTTTCTCTGTTTCAACCTAGATTCATCCTCGATGAATCCCCGAAACGATCTAACAAGCGCAACGTGATCTACTCAAAGCAAACCAAAAGCAAACAGTCGTTGGAAGCGAAAAAAGGAAGAAAAAAAGGGTGCGCTGCGTTCAGCTCGCGAAACCACACAGTGGCGACGTTCTTCAAACAATCTGACTAGCTCCGTTAATTTAACGAAAAGTAATCCTTCGTCGTTTTGTCGCGGTTTGGTTTTTGTTTGCACGGTCCATTTCAGCCTTCCGCCAGGCTTGAATTTGCAGAAATGGAAAATTAATGCGTAGCGGGGCAGGGTCCCGCGTGTGGCGTGCTGTACAGCGCGAGGAAAAACTGGGTCACTGGGCCGAGCTTGGAGGAGAAGCTTTCGTATCGAACCTGCATCTGCATCCGCGCCTGAGCAAGCGAGCGAGCGGGCCTCCGCGTCTTTCGAAACACGTCCGGGAGGGTGAAAAACCTTGAGCGTTAAAAGGGTGGTAGTGGCGTGTGGTGGTGTGTCGAGGCTTCGCGGTGGCATCGCAAAATTGGGGACAGGGTGGAAATTCGTGAGTGGAACGAAAGTGAAACGGCCGGCTGACGAGTGAAACACTAATGCGATTCTGTTGTTATACAACTTTTATTGCATAATGCGCCGGTTTAATTGTGGGGAGCATATGCTAATTAAAGTTCGACGAGGGTCGACTATCAACTTTTCGCGCTGGGATGCGCGATATTAGAAAACTTCTTTTTCGTGAAATATGTTTATTTTTTTAGAACATCCGTGGCTTCCGGTATTTTTTATTTTTCGAATGTCTGACGATATTCACACTTTTGGGGCGATGTATGCGTACCGTGAAAAAAAGTTGTAACCCTAAAAAAGTCGTATTTTTGAGAAAGACAGAACGGGTGGTTATCAACTGACGTGTACACGCTGTTGTTGATATGAACAACGTTTGAAGTATTATATGATTTAAATTACATTTCTGCGCCAAATATGTCGGATATCATATGTCGGTAAAAATACGAGTTTGATAAAAAAAATATCCGGACTGTGCTTCGGTGTAACTCAATATCTCGTAAATAAAAAACTTCAATCTTTAGAGGAATTAAAACCAAATATGGGGAGCGGAAAGAACTAAAAAAATTGCTCAATTTCAAAATATTACGAAGTACATTGGACAGATAAAAATGGTATAAAAAGTAAGGAAAGAAGATTTCAGTACTATAAAAAAATAGTACCAAATTCGGGGAATAAGAAAAAATAAAAAGTTATTCTATTCCAGAATAATTCGAATATCAACCAAAGATCATAAAAAAATCTTCAGTACTTTAAAAATAGAGCCAAATTCGGGGAATAAGAAAAAATAAAAAGTTATTCTATTCCAGAATAATTCGAATATCAACCAAAGATTATAAAAAAATCTTCAGTACTTTAAAAATAGAGCCAAATTCGGGGAATAAAGAATCTAAAAAGTTACTCAATTCTAAGGTAATTCGAATATCAACCAAAGATCATAAAAAAATCTTACAAGATGATGAAAAAAATGGCGAATAAAAAAAAAACTAAAAATTTGCCCAACTCCGGAATAATTCAGCACATCACCACGTACGAAAAGAAGCCTAAAAGATTTAAAAAAAAAAAAAGAAAAATCTCCAATACTTAAAAAGTTCCGACATCATAAATGTCTACGAGAATGTTTTCAGAAGTGTTGAAAAAGTTTTTACAACGATGTCGACTGTTTTAAAAGAGATCATTTTATTGCAGAATAATTTTTTATTAACAAAATTTCACAGCACTGATATAACAAATACAGTATTTCCGAAGTGGTTTCTTAATTTTGACGTTTACAGTACATTACCCAACAGAGTATACGTCGCGTTCAAAGCATTAACCTTCGATCGTTAGGGTGAAACGAGCGTTGCATAACCGTTTGGACAGGGTATAAGCTTGGTCGAAGCAAAAAGATTGAAATATACGTTTATCTAACTGTACACGTGATTGTATAATTACGTTTCCATGGTAGATCGATCGGTTACGAGGTTGTAAATTGTTGGAAAAGATTGTCGGCAAACAATGAGCGGGATAGAAGATAGCCGGAGGAGTCCGTAAGCAGTCGGACGCTTTGGAATCCTGTTACCCAGTCTAGGATTAGAAAACAATGTTGAGAGGATCTCTGGATGCCAAATTGTATTCACCCTTAATAGCGTTTGGGGGTTTCAGGGTCGTTTTCAATTCTGTCGTGGAAGCTTCGTTTCATCCTCCCTCGTTCAATTTACTACCAGCTTGTTTAATTAGAATTTCTGAATGTTTGACCTTTCCTTTTTGCGACTCTTCTTTGTACCGACTATGTATACCATGAATTTGCGATTCCGTAAACTATGGAAAGTCACAGTTTAATGTAGGATAGAGTAGACTGTGGATTTTTGTGCATTTATGGGAAATTTGAAGGCACAAAAATACGCAGTGCACGTAATAAGTTAAAATATAGTACTTGT
>NW_017100481.1:34860-40372 GCF_001263275.1 Habropoda laboriosa | reverse complement strand
TTTTTTTTTTGTACCGGGTATGGTGGGGGAGATTTCGAAGTCAGTTTAATTTTTTTAAATGAAGTGCTATATATTTTTTATACATAATATGATAGCGTATGTTGAGACGAGTTCAACGAGTACAATAATGGAGGACATGTGGAGGGGGTACCTATAGAAGGAAGTTTTCAGTAATTGAAAATTGAATATATTGGTAGGTACTTATTGTACTCGTTGAACTCGTCTTAACACACACTATCATATTATGCATAAAAAAATATAGCATTCCATTTAAAAAAATTAAACTGTCTTTGAAATCTGCCCCACCGTGCCCGGTACAAAAAAATGTTTACACCACACAACGTCCCCCTCCGTGCGAAATAATTTTTTTCCTAACATCACTTTCTTGAAAGATGTTTCACTGTATTGAGATAAAACAGACACCCTGTGTATCATATTATTAGTATATTAATATTTTAATATTTTTTTAATTGTATTCATAAAAAGATGAATTTGCATAGAAATTCCTATAGCAATGGGACAATTCTGGAGATCAGAATTTTCGAAATTTTCTAGGAGATTCCAGATTTTACTTCAGACTTAAATTTAATTATAAAATAATTTTTTATCGTCCCTTCGTTATTTTGGCATAAAATTAGGGACAAGGAAAGACATTCAACTTAGGTTTTTATTTAAAAACTAAAAATTTGGACATTCGTCGTTTTAGCATAGAGTAGATATGTAGACACTAAAAATCTCCTGAAAGAAAAAAGGTTAAGGATAAACGTTAACTTTAAGTCAAAATTATAAAATAATTTTTGATCGTCCCTTCATTATTTTGACATAAATGTAGAAATAAAAAAACGCCACTCAACCCACTGTTTTACCAAAAATTAAAGATTAGGACATTCGTAGGTTTAGCATAAAGCGACCAAAAAATTTAAGGTTAAACGTTAAATATTTAACTTCAATTGAACGAACTATTTACCTCTTCAATATTGTATCAGTCGAAATCAGTTATTTTAGAATCTTCTATTATACAGATTAGAGACTGTAGTCAGCACGTGACTTAAATGTCACAGCACAAGTTACATACACTACCGGCCAAACGATTGGAATCACTGTTCATTGTAAGTTACACAAAAATTTCTGAAAAAAAGTGAGCAATTTAAAGAATTTTTTAACTAACTTTTTGTCGTTGAAATCAATCGAAACGAGGCCAAGTGCTATTGGTTTCCACAACATAAATCTCAGGTTGATAAAGAATTAGCAGCATATTCAATATTGATGTAAATTTACAGGTGATTCGAAACTTTTGGCCGGTAGTGTATAAAGCACGCAAATAATTGTTTCTCTTCTTCTTCGAAAAATCCAGTCGCGTTGGAATGTCGTACGGTTTTGAAAATATGTAGGTGGCAATTTTGCACCATTTCGAGATTTCGTGCGTGGCCACGGTGTTTCGTTACATTCTGACGAAGCCACGCAGCAAGGGTTGCGAACAGAGCGCGAATCGAACACCGTAACTGAACCCGACCACTTCCTGTTTCTGTCTGATTGAACCGTAATGGACCGTAGGATGATCTCTCATTTGCGCGATAACTCAACAATTCCCGCGTATTTCCTGTTTCATCGAATCCGTTCACTGTTGGTTTCGTTTTTTTTTATCAATTACACATTCACACATCGATCGTTTAAATTTTCCTCGTGATCGAGAATCGTTTAACGCTCCGTTCAGATTGGGATGTGTGTACAAAGAACGGGAAATTGTTTTCGTTTGTTGGAAACAGTGGAGTTAGAAAATCGTACACGTGCAAATGGAGCACGAGTGGTCAAGATCGCGATAACATTAATTAAAATGAACGCAATCATCGCGAGGAATTACAGAATCGACGGGGTTAAACGAGCACGTGCAAGGTTGAACGAAGAGAGCAAGAGAGCACTTTGTTTGTGAATTTTTACCGTAGAGAGTGTGGCTTAATGGATATAAGAGTGCTCGAGTTCTGAAAAATAAAGAAATATATAAGTAGGCCATGGATAATTGGAGATGGGCGAATTTAGTTTTGTCCCAAATTTTTCTGTTTTTCCAATGGTAATTCGCGATTTTGATCGACATGGAAGAGTGCTCGAGTTCTGAAAAATAAAGAAATATATAAGTAGACCATGGATAATTGGAGATGGGCGAATTTAGTTTTGTCCCAAATTTTTCCAATGGGAATTCGCGATTTTGATCGACATGGAAGAGTGCTCGAGTTCCGAAAAATAACGAAATATACGATAATTAGGCCACGGATAATTTAAGATGGACGAATTTTATTTCGTTCCAATTTTTCCTATTTTTCCAATGATAATTCGCGGTTTTAATCGACATGGAAAAGTGCTCGAGTTCTGAAAAATAACGAAACACACGATAAATAGGCCACGGATAATTCAAGATGGAAGAATTTCATTTCGCCTCAATTTCTTCTGTTTTTCCAACGATAATTCGCAATCTCGATTGATAGATGAATCGACAGGGTTAAACGAGCAAGGTTGAGCGGAGAGAGCACTTTGTTGCTGAATTTTTACCACCGTGAATTGGCTTAATGGATCCAAGAGTGCTCGAGTTGAGAAAAATAACGAAATACCTGACAAGTAGGCCACGGATAATTCAAGATGGACGAATTTCCTCTCGTTCCAATTTCTTCTCCTTTTCTCCAATAATAATTCACCTCGATCGATAGGCGAAATTGTTATTTCATCATTTTCATGTTAAAACAATCCTCGTTAAATTTTTATCGACAGACTAATTTCGCTGTATGTTCAGTTTTGTTACTCGTGGCGATAAAAATCGATACCGAGGTGCCGGTCGGTGTGACGCGCGAAACGGAATAACTCTTGCTAGGCAAATTGTCGCGAAAAATGTGTTTTTTTCATTCTTTCTTTTTCCGTTCCGAACCAGGCTTTATCGAGCCTTCGCAATTATCTTTATTAAACGCGTACCGCTCGACGGCGACGTGTTCCCGCTGATTCTGTGTTAGTTTGACCCAATTGATTGCAACGGGACCACGTTGGATTTTCGTCGGGTAAAGAGAGACTTATCGTGCGCTATGATTTGTCCTGTTTTTTCAATTTTCTTTTTTTTTTTGTATATTATCAACGTTACATTAGAGAATTGAAGTGATCGTAGCTTAGAATAGAAAATTGAGTGTAGTTCGCAAATTTAGGTATTAAGATTTAGGCAATCCTAAAGCATCGGCGTCCAACTTTTGGCTCGCTTAGGCCATATGGAATATAATATAGTTAATTTATATAAGTAACAAAATTTTTTTTATTTTCTTATTTTTCTTTTATTATAGAGCAATCGAGTTAAAAATATCGCTAAAAATCAGATAATAATTTACAATCTTCTGGGGGCAAATTATTAGCCCTTGAGGGCTGCACGCTGCCCGCGGGCCGCGAGTTGGACACACCTGCTTTAAAGGCTACCACAGGTGAAATTTCGTCTCATACGAATTTCGTTTTAATCTTATTAAAAAACGTAACCACTGGCAACACTAATTTTGTAATATTATTCTAACTTTTGTAAAGTTAGCTTTGAGTGATATTTCACCCATGATAGCATTAACGTGATATTCTTTGATCAAAGTTTTTAAGGGTAAACCCTCTATTTTTATATTTCCTTTAACAATTTTTCACGTTCTTGTGAAAGTATCGAAAATTCCTCTCCGGATAACTATCCCACTGCTCTGTCTTTACTTTGTTAGAACCACAAGGGGCTATTTATGCTGCACAGTAAATAAAAAAGATTTAATTGTTCGAACTACTTACGTGCTCGCTTATGTCTTTTTGTTCAGTTGTCAAATTTCAACATAGGACCTGAGTCAGTCCTGCTAAAAAGTACAAAATTGTCAATAACTAAAAGAAACTATTCTATTCTAAATATCAACTAACCAACAACAAATTAACTCACTTCCATACTTAACACGTTAAAAATGATCACACGCACATTCCCAACCCACCCCTAAAATATTCGTCACATCCACGTAACTCACAGATACAACACTCAATTCCATTTCACGCATAACAAAACATCGATTTCAATTTACACACGCACACTCTTCAAAGCACTCGACACACACGCGCGTATTCATAAAAATTTCATAAAACTCGATTTACCAAAAATAACCCATGAATTTTAATTATTCAACGATCATAAAAAAAAAAAAAAAAAACAGAGCACACACGTGCTCAGATGAAAAAGATTCCCATAGAAATCCGATTTGAAGTCTGTCGAATAATACAGAGATCAAACCGCGGAAGTGGGTGATAAAAACTGAGAAACGCGATACGTTTAAAAAAGGGAGAGCCAATGCGTGCTGTGTACTGTATATCACACTCACGGTCTACGCACGCCTGTGTATACATGTACACGTGAACGCTCCAATAACACGTACGTGTATCACACAGCACACTTTCCTTTGAACGAAAAATTCGCCCCGGGACAAAGCGGGGAAAAACGGGAAGGGGCGAGAGAGGAGGAATAGGAAGGATGAACACCGAGGTTCGGTGAACTCGGTGCACACCGGATAGGAATTAACTTCGCTGCTTGTGCATTCCCGCAGCTCCGATTCCGTGTGGATATCGATACTTTCACCGTGAATCCACGCGCGTTTGTGTTTCCACGTGCGTGTGTACGCACAGGTGGGTCACGTTTCTCGCCTACGTCTCTCTAACCGCCAGCGCATAATGCACGCTTCCATCGTCACGTGTAACGCACGCACGTGTGTGCGTGTGCGTGGCGATTCGTGATTCTCGAAGGCAAAAGTCGGTCCGCCGTGACGGGCGGAAAACCAAGAGAGCCGCTACAGGCTGCGTAATAGGCGGTATGGCCTCGTGTTTGCTACTTGCCTTTGGAATATACGCTGAATCGATCCGAGGATTCCTTCTTTTATACCACGATACGTATGTACACACGTACGCGGTTATTTAACACGTTCGCTTTAGGTGATGCCTCTATTGGAATTCGGTTTTTCTTTTAATTGAGTGGTTAATGGCGGGAGAGAGAGAGGTGAAATGCAGCTGAATGGACGGGTTAATTTGTGAAAGAGAAGGTTGACGGAATTTTAATTAATGTACATTGTCGCTTGTAAATATTTTGTAGCGAGGTGAGCTGGTTTATTTAATATCGGTTTACAAGGAAAATGTCCGGGGTTTCATAGATGGACGAATATTTATGAGTGGTAGTGTGCGTGATTACGAGAGTGGGGTCAAAGTCGAAATTTTAAAAATTCAATATTTTTGCTTATTGCCGATAAGCTTATACACGAGTATTCGTTATTTCAGTGAACAACTTGGTTTAATAAGTTTTCATGGAAGAAATTAGGGATTTCGCTTGTTTTGTAATTTTTTTTTTTAAATAAGACAATTCTTTTGACAAATTTTTCTCTCATTTTTGTTAATAAAAATGTTAAATTTGTCACTTATTTTATGCTGCATCGACCTTTCCACAGAGAAGATTTCGTTATAAGAGCAAATATTTTATTATGTAATATAC
>NW_017100481.1:33634-34810 GCF_001263275.1 Habropoda laboriosa | reverse complement strand
GAAATGAAAAGTATATGAATCAGACCACATTCATAATCACCGATGTATATGTTGTATAACAAGTGAATTACGCTTGTTCCCGAACAGTAATTTAAAGAATTGCTGAATTAGCATATTCAAAAGTCACTAGGAAAATTCTAGTCGAAGAAATATTTCACGTCACTGCATATCCTCTGCTCGTACATCGTATGAAACAAAATTGTATAACAAGTGAATCACTCTTACCATTGTGCATACATTTATATAAAAAAATTACTAAATTACCATATTCAAAAGTCACTAGAAAGATTCTAATGAAAGAGTATTTCACGCCACACTGCATTTCTTCTGCTCGTACATCGTAGCAAAACAACATTGCACAAAGAATAAATCGTGCTTGTCGCTGTACATTCATTTATACAAAAAATTACCATATTCAAAAGTCACTACAAAAATTCTAGTGAAAAGATATTTCACGCCGCTGTATTTCCTCTGCTCGTACATCGTACAAAACAAAATTGTACAAAGAATAAATCGTGCTTACCACTGTACACACGTTTATCTAAAAAATTACAAAATTACCATGTTCAAAAGTCACTAGGTAAATTCTAGTGAAAGAATATTTCACGCCGTTGCATTTCCTCTGCTCGTACATCGTAGCAAAACAACATCGCACAAAGAATAAATCGTGCTTACCGCTGTACACACGTTTACCTAAAAAATTACAAAATCACCATATTCAAAAGTCACTAGGAAAATTCTAGCGGAAGAAGTATTTCACGCGAGTGCATATTTCCCATCGTGCTCTCCTCGGATTCGAGCGTTGAACACGAGAAGAGACAGGAGAGGGATATTCCACTATCTCCGGCAAATATGCTACCCCACGGTGAATTCCACGAATTTCCTTCATATTTACGTGTTTCACGCGTGAAGTGCATATTTGGTCGTCGAATCGGTGCAACGAACCAAGGGGTCTCGTCTTACGTTTCAAAGACCACAAGGCAACTTCTCGACATGTTGTTAACCACGCCTCGGTTAATTACGCTGGTTTCCTATCCGGCGTAATCCGAGGCTGTCATACGCCTGGTAAAATGCACCGGTCGTTAATTGATCAGCATCGTTCGCCACGTTATTACCGCAATTTCGTCGCAGATGGCTCGGGAACGAATATCGGCGCGAGGCACGGGAGCGAATGGA
>NW_017100481.1:28866-33576 GCF_001263275.1 Habropoda laboriosa | reverse complement strand
TCATCGATGCCCGTCAGCTTATCCGGCTTCCATGCGATTATGATACGATGGAAACTGCGATTTCTCTGTTTTGACAATGATACCGTATCAATTTCGAAGATCTGTGATTGCCAATTATTAATTAACTGACCGACCGCGTGGCATAAGCGCGGAAACGCGCGGCGAAATGTCTGTAGGCTCGTTCGTTGTACAGGGTGTTTTATAGTTATTGGTGAAACTACGATTCTACGTGAAAAAATAAATGGAAAATGTAGAATAATATTTTTCCTTAAGAAGCTTAGTTTTGGAGAAAATTGAATTTAAACATTCGAGCCTTGAGGTTCTTTAAATATACAGGGTGTCTCATAATTAGCGGTGAAACTGCGAAGTAGGTGATGCTTCGTGAAAAAGTAAATCGAAAATATAAAATAAAATTTTTTCTTAAGAAGCTTAGCTTTGGAGAAAGTTGAATTTAAATACTCACGGAGTCTTGAGGATCTTCCAATATACAGGGCGTTCCATAATTATCGGCGAAACCACGGAGTAGGTGATTCTACGTGAAAAAATAAACGAAAAACGTAGAATAAGACTTTGTCATAAGAAGCTTAGTCTTCGAGGAAATTGCAATTAACTATCTCTCGGCCTTATGCTTGCACTAATAAGCGATGTCTGTGTCATGATAAGTACTGATAACACAGTTATTGGCGATTTCCTTAATTTGAATTTAAATTGTTAAAGTTGACGTGCTTTGTTAACGCATACAAATTCTTGTTCTTTATGTCAGAGTATCGTGGTTCGATGATACGGTACTTTGTCGCTTTAATTGCTCGAAAACCTGAAGATTTACACAATCCTCTGCGTAGACTATTGCGTTCTTTGCGAATTGTGACATTACCGCTGTTTATCGTCGTAAAAACGTAAGCGAGAACATCTTCGAATTCAGTTTTCTCGCAAAACTAAGCTTTTTATGACAAAATTTCATTCTATGTTTCACCTATTCTGTGATATTATTCTTCTTTAACGTTACAAAAAAATGTAAGCGAAAATAACATGTTTAAATTAAATTTTCTCGAAAACTAGCAATAAGCTTTTTATGAAAAAATTTGATTCTATATTTCACCTATTCTATGACATTATCTTCATCACCATAAAAATGTAAGTGGAAACGTCTTTAACCCTAGCGCGTTCTTTCGTTCGACTGTACACTTGAGGTTTTTGGGTCTTTTTTGACCCAAAGGTCTGAGGTGTAACAATTTATGTTACCAGCACGTCATATGAACTTAGGTAATGATCTTTCGATGTAACGTTAAGGGAACATAAATTTGATAACAGCAAAAGTAATTAAAAAGATAAGAAGGCGATGGGTCAAAAAAGACCCGAAGACCGCTCTACTGTAAAAATTCAATTTTCTCGAAAACTAAGCTTTTCGTTAAAAAATTGTATTCCACATTTCAACCCTTCATAGTTGCACCCCCAATTACCGATCACTCGGTACAATACCAACGATTGATATTTCTACCGGATACGTGAACCTTGCGCGCGAAAACCTTTGTATCCTCGTTTCTTTTCCCATTATTTCCTTCCCTCGCTTGACAACGATTCAATTGTGATTCGACGATTAATTCGATACCGGGCTTCCTAAAGTTTCCCCCTCGTTTGTCTCAGATGTTTGTACGCGTCGACTAATTGGTAGCCACCGGAGTCCCTGGGCTCTCTGGATGAAATACATTTCGTTCCGCGTGGCTCTCCTTCTTCTCTTTTTCCATCTCTACCCCCCATTTCTCTCTCTCTCTCTCTCTCTCTCTCTCTCTCTCTCTGACGACTCGTTTCGAACGTTTCCAGTGGTTGATTTTAATCCGCGGTCGAATGTCTCGTTGTTCGTTGTTGTCGAAATAAATTTCACTCGGCGAGCAGTCCTCTTTGTTTCCTCCGTTCTCCTTCTTCTTCGATCCACTGCCATTCTCTCTCCCTCGTGGTCCCGCGTTTTATTTAAACGCATATACACATACATCGTAAACAACGAGCCATGTGTTTACCACGTGAATTCCGACGTATTAAAAATGAGAACTTCTTAGGGAAAATTTCAGTAAAAACGTGTTCAAGATATGTACTACACTTGGTTGTTAGTAAAAAAGTCACTCGAGGGAGTTCGTTCGAGAAGTGGGAATTTCAATTTCATCAACTTTTCTTCCGTCGAAGACACACCGCGCGGTGGTGAGATAAGACGAGCCTTTCGGTGTCTCGAGCAATTTCCACGGATCAAAAGGATGTCAGAGACGTAGGAATTTGCATTGTTTGACATGCGAGAAGCTTCTTCTTCTTCTTCTTCTTCTTCTTCTTCCGTGAAAGGAGAGCGCCCCGAGTGAATTACGTTCTAGAAACACTTCGTTTCCCTCGATCGGTGACTCTTTCATGGATTCACCCGATGGACAAATTCAATCGACCTTCCGTCTCCTGTACTTTTACCTTGTAACGAGAAAGAATTACGCATTCCGGCGTGATTTACCGTTCCAACGTTCCAGTTTCCTTCATCTATACTCTCGAGTTACGATATCGCACCTGACTTTTCAGCTGTTCGAATATCGCCGATAACTGTACCCGCAATTTCGACGATCGAGGTGGAAATTGCTACTTGAAATTATACCACTATTCGACGAGTATCCTGTGACCCCCTTTCTTCGTACCATTGAAATGTATTTACTCTTTATTGAGCTTTTTCTTTCGCTAAACTTGTAAATATTGCAAAGTGTGTTTTCTTAACTTACATTTAAGATTCTAAGAATTTAAACTTAGAAAAAGTTTAACTTGATGCATTGTCGTGTAATGTTCTAAGAAATTTTGTCGCATAATATCGTTAACCCTTTCGCTACGAAGAGTGTATTTTGTGACGATGGTTAAATGCGCTTCAAACTTAAAAACGGGTCGTTCCATTTAACCAAATTTTATTTTTAGTAAAATTTTGGAAGATGGGTCCTTGAGGTGCTCTAATTTTCCACCCTGAGATACAATAACTTCCTTCGGAAGCATTTTTTTGTATCTTCACAAATAACAAAATAGTTAAGAATGACAGAATTAAGTGGGACACCTTGTATACTCGCTGTAAATTTATTCATTTATTTTCGTACTTTGCAAATAAAATATCACTGTCATCTAAAAGTCAGGCAACACTAAAACAGACATTTGAGTCACTCAGAATTCCAAACGATTAACTCCACTTTCTGAAACTCTTCCAATTTTAGTATCAAAGCTCATGCTTGGCGCGCAACTCTTTATAAATAAAAATAATTTAACAAGTTTAACGTAGTGGAGTTAGTATCTTTGGCTTCTGAGTGGCTCATTTGACTATCACGAAACAGTTGAATTTGAAAATGTTTCGTCTAGTATACAGCGAGTACATTTTGTCTCACGAGTGTCGTAGCGAAAGGGTTAAATGTAACGGACCATCGTGCAATTTCACATTATTAATTTTTCTAACACAAGAATCCTCGTCAATTTAAAAAAAATCTTTTTAGCAATCTTAGACATCTACTCGACAGAAATTCACTCGGTCGGTAATGTGTTAAGTTGCACAGGAGTTTAACCCTTCCGCTGCGCCAGATTTTAACCCTTTGCACTCGAAGATCATTTTGCTGCAAGCAAATTGCAGATCAAATTTATTTCTATGTTCAATGTATTTTTATATTATTCAAGGCCTTGCGACAGTTCGTTAAAGGTTGCTTCTTTGAAATCTACTCGCTGCTTAGACAATTATGCGAGGTCTATGGACCTGTGGTCCTGTAAAATCAATTTTTTACCAAGCAGTAAACAACGTCGCTTCTCAGTCGCCACTCGAGTGCAAGGGGTTAATACACATGTGTGGTAAATTGTTTAAGCAAAACTGCAAAATTTCTTGTTTCAACCGTGTCGTTTCGAAATTGAATTGATTAAATTAAGATGAATGTGCACCAAAAGGCTCCAACGGTATATCGCGAGCAAATTATCAGGCGTTGAACAGCAACGAAAGGGTTAACATACGTTCTTTAAACTTAAGTCGTAGATTTCGATGACGTATTTTGCCGTAGAAAACGAGCATTCTTCATAAGATCGTTACAAAATGTTGTATACTTGTATTACGTTACAGCGCCTTACGAGGGTGGAATATGGAAGGTGAGGGTTCACTTGCCCGAGCACTACCCCTTCAAATCTCCTTCGATCGGCTTTATGAACAAGGTGTACCACCCTAACATTGACGAAGTCTCAGGCACGGTGTGTCTAGACGTAATAAACCAGGCCTGGACTGCCCTTTACGGTACGTATTTACATAATCTAGACAAAATTTAATTATCCACCCCTGTGTTCTCTATATTTATCGAAATAATTAACAAAAATCGCTAAACTTCACGTCAGTTGAGAATTTTGAGAAGAATTCTTTCTATCTCGTTTGTTTCAGATTTATCGAATATTTTCGAATCTTTCCTGCCCCAATTGTTAACATATCCTAATCCAATCGACCCCTTAAATGGCGATGCGGCGGCCATGTATCTACATAAACCTGAGGAGTACAAGAAGAAGGTAGCAGGTGAGTTAGGAGATGGTATAATTGATCCTTAACACTAACCGTACCAAGCTCGGTCGAACGATTTTTAAATTTCATAGGTAATTTTTTATTATTATCTAAAGACTATTTTCTGCGTTGTTTCCTATATTAACACTTATGTCAGTAACCGGGTATCCTTTTGCACATCTTTTGTT
>NW_017100481.1:20993-28358 GCF_001263275.1 Habropoda laboriosa | reverse complement strand
CAGCACACCCGATCAAATATTTTAAAATTTTATATATAATTTTTTTATTATTATCTGAAGGCAATTTTCTGCGTTCTTTCCTATATTAAACACTTGTGTCAATAACCGGGTATCCTTTTGCACATTTTCCTTTTATCCTTTTGCACATTTTTTTTTGCATCACGTTCGATCAAATGATTTCAAAGTTTCATAGGTAACTTTTTTTTATTATTATCTGAAGGCAATTTTCTACGTTGTTTCCTATATTAAACACTTGTGTCAATAACCGGGTACCATTTTGCACATTTTCTCAGTTAAAATATTCTATCCTCTCGGTGAAAGTTTCGAATATCCGGCCAGATCGTTATTTCGCACGTTTCCTATCCATATTTGCTTCAAGCTTAGAATTCTCTTATCAGAAAGCTACTAAAATTGGACGATAAACTAAACGAGAATTATAGTTATTGACATAAGGGTTAAACTGACAATCACCCGTATTCCTTTCGCAAAAATATCATAACCGTTCGTTCGAATCCGTATTTGCTTCAAATTTACAATTTTCCTATCAGAAAATTTCTAAATTCGGATGATAAAGTAGACGACAATTCTGGTTACTGACATAAGCGTTAAATTGACTATCACCTACATTCCTTTCGCAAAAATATCACTATTATATTGGACCTGTTACGGTTAGTGTTAAAAAAAAAGAAAAAGAATTCCATCGTGTTTACCGAGCTCGTTTTCCCCGTCGAAACTTGGTTCTCCCGATCAATTATCCCACGGCGAAGTGTAGAATTAACATTCGGCCTTTGTCCATGGTTGTCAAAAATGTAATTTTTCAACGCGAACGAAAAATCTACCCAAGTATATTCTTTTAGTTGGGGATGCAATTTCCTTCTTGATTTCTCGACAGATTACGTGAAGAAATACGCGACGGAGGAGGCGTTAAGGGACCAGGAGGACGGCGGTACCGAAAACAGGGTGTCGTCCGACAGCGAGTCTTCGATGAGCGACTTCAGCGAGGACGAGGCGCAGGACATGGAGTTGTAACCAAATATTTTACCATCCGTACCCATATCCTTAATCTCGGTTCCCTGTAAACTCCGATCGCTCGTCCTACCAAATAGATGCTTACATTTCGAACCTCCGAACCTCACTATCGGTTTAGCTACGTGGCACACTCGTCACTTTGTTTCGTAGGGGAACGTTGAACCGCGACCAGGTTGTTGTTATAATTATCGGGAGGTAGACACGAAGGAAAAGTCGAAAGAAAGAAAGAAAAAGAAAACAAAAGAGGAAAGGAAACAAAAAAAAAAAAAGAAAAGAGTACGAGAAGAAGAAGAAGAAAACGAGATACGATGAATGTTTAGAGAAAAGAGAGAATGTCGCTTTTGGAGTTCTCTGTTATACACGCGGTTAGAGAGAAGAGGGGCGTCATTTCTTACCGTCGTCGTCGCGATCGTTGAAACTCGCGACGTCGACGAGAGAGAAAAGAAAAGAAAGAAAATGATATTACCGGCGCCAAAATTTTTTTCGAGAGAACGTTCTGTCTTTTATTTCACTTTTTTTTTTGTTTTCTCTCTCTTTTTTTTTCTAAAATCGAAATGTACCGTCGATCGATTGGACGTCGATTCTGTGAAATTTGTGTACAGCGTTCTGACTTTGGCACCGATCCCGATCGAACAATCGCGAATCGTCGTTCTTTGTTCACCGTTCTGTTTTGCGATTGAACACGCGCGTGCGATATAGTAACCGCGAAACGATCCGATGAATTTCCGTCGATGAAGCATATCGTTGCTACGTTTTTTATTTCTTCTGTTTTTTTTTCTCCCGTTTCGATACGATATTTAAAAAATTCTCGGTTGTTCCTCCTCGTTTCGAACGCTTTTTTTTTCTCGCCGCTCTCTTCCTCTCGATTTTTCTTCTCTTTCTTCCCTCTACTCGCCGAACCTTTCGATCGAAGTCAAGTCAGAGGAACGGCCGTACGTATCGCGGCCGTTTTTTTTAAACGACGCATCGAACACAGACACACACACGAAAGAGTCGATTTCGTTTAGCCGACAATTTCTTCTTTCTTCACGTGTATCGTAATAAATAGAACGGTCACGCTGTTACAATTCTCTGTGCGCCTCCCCAATTATTCGTAAACCGGGACAACGCACGTGCCGCGAGCGAAAAAGGACACGAGAGGGGCTCCGTCGATATCAAACGCAATCTCGAGTTTTCTTTACCATCGATTCCGAGCAAACGTTATTAGCCCTCGCGCGTTTTTTTCTTTATTTTTGTTTTCCCTTCTCGGAGAAATGTTTGCTTGTAGAGTAACGACTCTTTTGTAATTCCTGCGATAATTTATTACGAGACAATCACGTCATTTCGAGATTATATAGTGAGAAAGAAAAGAAAAAAGAGGAACAAAATGAGAAACTTTTGGAAACGTCGAAATAATCATACATGCAGGGGCGACGATGTGATGCATTGAAAAAAAAAAAAAGAGTTCTGTTTTATCACTCGATCCGACACCGACATTCGACGATATATTTTTTCTTCTTCGCTCTATCTCTCTCTCTCTCTGTCTCTCGCTGTCTTTCCCACCGCGATAAACGATTAGACGACTTTGTTTTTTTGTGTTCAAGATGAGATATCAATTGCGAGATGGAAAAGAAAGAGAAATAAGAATGCGAAATGGAAAATGGGTACTAGGTCCATCTTCCTAAATTTTCACTGTTCTCTCATATCACCATCCCTGAACGTTTCCCTCGTAGGGCGCAGCAACGAGAAAAGGCTTCGGGAACAGTGTTGAGGACACTGACAGATCTGCGGTATAAACGGCGTTTAAGTAGCGATGTTAATGTCGGAACGATCCAGCCACAATTGAAATCTGCACGGTCAACGTTTACCGACGGAGGGGAAACGATCGAAGAGACTGGTGAATTTCTAACGACCAGCACGGCCACCTGTCTCGTGGCACACGCGAACACATCGGACGTGCGAATTTTCGGGGAGTTGCGAGAAGACGACGGTGCGGCGGCGGCGTTCACACCGGAATTGCGCCAGTATTCGGAAATGGACGTAGATTTCATTCGCTCGGGAGGAAGTAGAGGCAATCTGGACACGACCGTCTAACGATCGTTGCGATCATATTTCTCCGTGGATATATTCTCTCACGATCCTTTTAATCCAACAACGGAGAGAAATAACGAAAAAAAAAAAACACGATTTAGATTAATTGTATAAAAATGATATTGTTTTTGCATTAGGGAAGTTTTCGAAGTAACGCGTGAAATGCGAGATTTTGCAAAATTTTTAGTCGAAACGAAAAAAAGAGGAGAAACAAAAAAGAAGCAACGAGAGAGTCACTTGTAAAAAAAAAAAAAATGAAAGAAAGATGCTTTTATTCGAGCGCCATGGTCGCCTCATGTTTTATTTCTGTTTGGAAAAGAGAAATGGAAAAAAAAGAAATGTGGTTTTTTTGATACGATGAGATATTTTTTTGTTTTTTAGAGATAAAACGCGCGTTCGTGCAAACCTACTTGCTACCCGGTGTCTCCACGTGCGGTGGCGGTTCTTTTTAAAACGGTGGAAAACTCGTCCGACGCGTCGGATTAAATCGAGTGCAAAAGGGAAAAGAAAATATGAAAAGATACGAAAGAAGAAGATCGAAAGAAGTATATATATGTATATACATACACGGACACGGTGAGAAAGATTGGGACAGAATTGGAGAGAAGAAGCAACGTAATTCTTTGACGATACGACGATATACATACATATATATATATATATAGAGAGATATATACATGTTTCGCGTCAATGTGAGAAAACGAATTTGTACAAATCTTGGTGCACAATAATCTTCGTTTAGTTGTAACTCGCTTCAAATTGATCTCTCTCCTTTTTGCGTGGTTTACGTGTAAATGCAATACGATCAAGCTATACGTACAAGTATAGAACATGGTATTTTAGTGCCTTCTCAGGCAGAAAATTGTGCCTTATTACATGGGTCTTCGTGAAAGGAAAAGAAACGGAAAAAAGAAAGAATCTTATTGGTAAAACGTATTCGGTGAAAACACGACGAGCATTAATTTTAAAACAAACACACACACACACACAAACAAACACGTACACACGAACTAAAATCAGTCGCTTCGAAGACTCGCGGACTAATTATAGCGTGTACTTTTATTTTTCAATATCAAAGCGAACGTTGGTGAAAAAGAAACGAGGAAAAGAAGCGGTGCAAAAGCATCGAAATAAGTTTGTCTCGCGGAACGATCGTCCTCGGGAATTTGGTAACGCGTTGTTAATCGAAAGAAAGGAAAATATGGATAAGAAGGTGCGTTAAGAGGATAAGGACAAGTTTCACCAAAAACAAAACAGAATGAAGTTTATAAGAAAATAACAGAAATTTCTCGTCTGTATTTTGCAGTAGGTTCACTCCTTAGTTTTTAACGAAATAAATTTAATATTATCGTTCTATTATTATTATTCGCATGCGGGCGCGGCTATCGTACCGTTTATACGTCGATGTAACATCTCCTCTATTTCATTTCCACGCTTTCTTTCGCGCGTGCATACGCGACCCGGAGGAGAATTCGTAATTTCATTTCTTCCGTTCGAATACGTGTCTTTAAACGTTCTTGACGGAACATCGTTTTATTCGTCACGCAAATTTCGAAACGACGAATTCTTCGGATCTTGTAAATTACGACAGTCGCGCCCGCGCTTTTTTTTTTGATTGTCACACATTCTTCTGATATTCGCGCGAAAGTGAAATAGAACACGATGTCATTCGGAATTTACAAATTATACTTCCGCGGAACATTTTCTTCGCACACGATTCCTCGCAGTGGCTCTTATCCGTTTTCGGTGAAGTGTATAGCAATGTATCTACCGATTAGATTATTAAAATGGAGTGAAACCAGTACGTCGTCTTTTTTTTTTTTTTTTGGTGTGTGTGGCTTATCAGGCATTCACCTGCCTCATTTTTCGACGTCTTTCTCGGACACTGTGACAGTTCTATTACGTGTAAATTGCTCTTACCGTTTCATCTTGTCACACGATTATTACTTTGTTTTTCTAATTGTTCTCTTTCCCCGTAACATCTTCGTCATTTATGCGACGCATCTTTGTTTCCGTTCCTCGACGTTTCAACACGCGCGGACAGAGCGATATTTGAGGAAGAAGGAAACGATTCAACAGTTGAACATTCGCCTGTCGGATTCTCGGATGCAGAAACGAGAAGACGCGGTTCGTTTGGAAAGTCCGTTTTGTAATTCCTAGCAATAATTCGTAGTAATTTCTCCTTAGTCCTTATCTGTGCTCCGTATCTCTCTCTCTCTCTCTCTCTCTCTTCGTAGAAAACGATTCGCCTTATTTTCGAGGGGGGGGGGAAAAGGACGAGAAACGCGAGCTGACGTGCAGCACGGTTTCAAAACGCGTTTCTCAAATTTTGAACATCGTTAAATTGTCTCTTCTGATCGATTATCTTCTCTCTCTTCGCGATTTCTCGCTGGGAAAGCGGGAGGCGGGCCAGAAGTTTTTGCACAGGTGAAAGAAAGGAAGAAGTGACAAACGGACGGAGTATAATTTCTGGCGTATTCTCGTTGATTACGCAAAGTGGAAAAAGAAAAGGAAAGAAACAGTCCGTATTCACAGATCTCACATTATTACTTTTATACATGTAACATAGGTTTATCGATTAATTATATGTTTATTATTGATCGTATTCGCACAACTCTATTATGTATATGGTTTTACTAACCGATTGTTTAACCGATTGAAAAGAAAAAGAAAGAAAGAAAATGAAAGGATAGTTTTAATAATCATTTTTTATTTTTTTTGCAAATGTTGTTTGTCTCTCCTTATGTTTCACTTACTTGCACACACGCTACGTACGTGCTATCGTATCCTTTATCTCGCTTTTAAGTTCGCGCAGACCACGATCCGAAATCCATTTTCTTCTTTGTTTATATGTATATACATAATGCGTCCCCTGCTAAATAATCGTACGTCCCTGTGAGAATGAGAAATATGTAAATATTAGATTCCTTCGTATTTTCACAAGAATCTCTCGTCATTCGCTAATCGTTTCGGTAATGTCGAACGGAAGAAAAGAAAGGGAGGAAGATGGGATGTATGGTACACGTGAAACTTCGAAAGAAGACACTTTGCTTCTGTATCTACGCCCGATCTCCAACCCACTTTTCCATTCGTCAAAGTTATTTCAAGATTCTCGTGCTTGCGAAGATTCCCCTGCAGCCCTGTTCGAATCTTTTTCACGTTGCGATACGTCCTTGAACAGGAAAAAGAAGAAATGCAAAGAATGCAAAGGAGTCGTTATCTACGATCGAATCACAACGTGCGTGTATATAAATAGCGATTAACATCGGTGTCAGTCGTTTCAGAGAGTAACTCGGTGTTTCTCAAACGACAGTGCAATTGAATTGGCTGTTTTCGAATCGTTGAAAGAAGGAAAAGAGAGAAACTCGTATCCGTGCGACGAGAAACGAGAGGAAAGTAAGTATGTATTTACCGTGTGTTAGCGCATGATCGTGGGACAACTCCGATAGCAAGCAGTGACGAGCGGTGCCATTCGTTGACAAAAGTGAGTGTCAATTTCGTTAATTTCCATTCTGGTCAGGAAGGAAGGCGGCGAGCAAAGCGTGTCTCGCTTCTGTCGTTCTAGCAACTTGATCGTTGAAACTTTTACAAGTATACCGTCACCTCTCGATCAAGGTTCGCAGTGTTTGGAAAAATGTTCATCGTTGAAAAGCCGCGATCCCGACGTTTCGAATGAAGAAAAACCGCGTAGAACTGGCGTCGAAACGAGAGAGACCGTTTCTTCTTTTCTGCCCGGGCGAGAATAGCTCGCGCGTACCTCTTTCAAAGATATCTTAACAAAACCGAGGATTCCAGAAAAGGGGGGAAAAAAAAAATTCGAACCAATTTTTTTAACATTTTTAAATAATACGCGCCTCCGCGAAAGAGGAGGTAACAAGAAGAAGAGAAAGCGAAAGAGAACAGAAAACGATATGAATTATTGTCACGGCTACTCTTGCTCGGTCGTTGAAAAAGAAAAGAAGAAAGGCGCGTTGTCATTGGTTCGAATTAGTTTTCGAACCGCTGCAACGCCGCGGTCCAACAAGGAAATAGCAATATTTTTGCTACTCGTTCATAATACTATATCGTCGATGTTATCTAATGTGTTAAATGACGATGCCAACGTACGCATTCGCAATAATGGTTGATTAAAGCTATACAGATCTTATCGTTATCGTGCGATCGAAGTGATCCAAGCTAGTTTTACACAAAATACCCAACAACGATGCTATTACGTTAAAAAAAAAAAAAAGGAAACAAAAAAAAGAAAGGAAGAAACGGAGAATA
>NW_017100481.1:20010-20573 GCF_001263275.1 Habropoda laboriosa | reverse complement strand
GAGAAAAAAAAAAAAGAAAAAAAATGAAGAGAAGTAATTCCGAATTTCGTACACTTGTTCGACGCAAAGTTATGTGTTTAAATGTTTCAGCATGAGCGCGGCAATAGCAAGAAGATCGTTCTTTATTTTTTCACGAATGAGAATTTTGTCAATAACGTACTTATTGTCAAGAGAAAAGAAAATCAACAAAAAAAAAAATTGAAAAAAAGAAAAACACGAATGAAAGGACGACCACACACACACACACACACACACGTACACACACGCATTTTTTACAAACGATTAAATTAAGAGTCTGTCTTTTGTCCCGGAAAGCGACATTTAAGGTTAAGTTCGACATATACGAGAAAGAAATGAGAAAAACTGAAAAAAAAAAAAAAACGATATATTCTCCAGTTGTGCGCCTGATACATTGAAGTACGCTGTAATATTTTGACGTTTGTAAGCGTAGCGAGATACACGTTATTACGTATGAGATTGATGGGAATGCTGCGGTGACCGGAAGTTGAGGGACATCCTACTCGATCGTCTGTGAGCCGATCGCGAATAGTTGATACGTAAAT
>NW_017100481.1:0-19987 GCF_001263275.1 Habropoda laboriosa | reverse complement strand
AGTGAATCAAGAGGAAGGTGATGCACAATAATAAAAAGAATTGAGAAAGAAAGGAAAAAGAACGAAGAAAGGAAAGAAATGTCGGCGATGGAAAGAGGAGATTTATTTCGAGGCATTCTCTCAGATCGGCCAGTTTTGGGTTGCGCGAGAGCGGAGGAGAGACGCTTCGTTGACTTTTCACGGTCGTCCAGAAAAGAAAAAGCGAAAAAAAAAGAAAAGAATTTAATCACCGACTCGAAAACCACACAGAATTTTTCTCAAATTCGAGTCATGGGGTTTTAAATTTAGGTAAACTGCGTCGGTAGAGGTATTCTCGATACATAGCGTGTAACATTAGGACTAACGATTAAGATGCTGAAACATACGAAACACGATTGTCATTAACTCTGCAGTAAGCCGGTAAATATCTCATTGAAAAAAAACAAAAAAAACAAAAAAGAATACCGGTGACAGTCACCGATAAGGGACAAAAAAAAAAAAAAAAAACCGACGAAACAATACCGCGTTCTTGTTACAATCCAATGTGTTCAGTTCAGTTCGTGCGGAATGCCGCGAAAGAGAGAGAAACGAGTGAATTACGTTGTAAACCTGTCGAAAGTGGAAAGAAAATCGACCAACGATTACGTTGATTGCATTAGTACTGCAGGGTTTACCGGGAATCGAGATACTCATTAAAAAGGAGAAGTCAAAGTTAAGCTTTATAAAAAACGAATAAGAAAGTGAAGGAGTAAACGAGGAACGGTAGCGAGGTGACGATATTTTTTTTTTTTCTTTTGCTTCAAGCACTTGTTCGGAATGTCTTTTTTTTTTTTTTTTGTTCGAAAAAGCGACTCAAAAAGAAGAAAAGTAACGTTCTCGGGAACTGAGTGTGTCTATACGTTCCGTGGACAATCCGTGGACAAGAGATCGAACTATTGGTGTCCGTAGAGGTGTACGCATACGTATATTTTGTAATTGTGTAACGGTGAAAATTAGCTACGCTGCTTTGACACATTAAGGCCTTAGTACATTGAAATCAGTTACGTTTCGCAATCGTGAGTACCGAGTAAACGAGAGGGGTGTTTCACCAAGGCGTTTCGATTCGTTGCTCGTGATTAAATGGCAACGATCATTGCGCGTGGGAGGGAGGGAGGGGGATTTAGAAAACGATCAATTTTTGTGAATTGTTACGGGGGCAGAATGTTGTCGATACGAACCGAAAATAAGAGAAAAAAAGAGAAAACATACGTTCCTCGTTTGAATTCTAATTCGAACTGATTTAAGGGAACTAGAGCCTTAAGCTAGTTGTATAAAAAGAAATGAATTTCCTTAGGTACCTATTGTTTTAACGTATGGATCGTCTATGTCCGAATGATCGCGTCATTGAACAACACGACACGAAATCGAGGAAAACGAAAATCGGGTAACGAAGAAAAATGTCTTCTGACAAATCTGGGAAAAAGGAATAAAAAAACGAGTGTCTCCGCACTTTACTCTGAAAAAAAAAATAAAATAATAATTAAAAATGGAAAAAAGAAAAGAGAACATAAGAGAGAGAAGCACGCGCGACCACTGGCGGCATGCTTCTGTTAATATGTTTCAATGGATTTATTAAAAAGAATCACAAAATGTCTTTCTAGTTAGTATAGTAATGGTAATTAAGAACTTGCTGATTCCACGTTCTCATGGCTCATGGCGACACAATAAAGAATAACAATGAACACTACACTATTACAAATATTTATTATAAATAAGATATAACAAATATAAAGGATAAATATATTATATTGAATTAATAATGATTGAACGAGATGAAATTTTTTGGTATAATAAAATGAAAAGATGAAATGTTGTTCAGATTATTCTATCCTGGACTGACGTATCCTGAAAGATCGTAAATCCACGCTTTTTTTTCGCATTTTTTAATCGATTTTTATCACTCAACGTCTCGTATTTGTGTTCGACGTCGTTTCCGAGATTTGAATTTACCGCCGAAAGTATGTCTTCTGTTTTATCGAGAGAGCATCTTCGTTGCATCGACAGGTTTCTGTCTTATCGATAGATCTACCAGTAGCTTCATGTTTTATGTCATAGACGTCAGAAAATATTTAAGAATCTAACATTCCTATCTTTCAACTTTTATGGATATATTATCAATAAATAATAGTTTGTTACCGTTAACGTTCGTAGAATGTAATTGTATGCAGAAATTTGTTTTTTTTAGATCGTTTACTTTATCAACAAACGATGCTTCTTTTATCTCTATCATAAAAAAAGTTATTACTCTTTTCGAATGTTAAACAATTACGCGAAATTACATTCGCTGTTGGATCATTGTATTAATAGATGTTATAAAAATTTATAAGCACGTTCAAAAATATACGACTCTGTTGATCGTTGGACGATACACAGCCATATGTAAAATCGAGGCGACTCGGAGTCGCCTCCAGTGCTCCAGTCGTGCCAGAACCACCGAGCGGTGCGAACGTTTTTCCTCGTGCGTCGCCTTCTTACTGGTCGTGTATACGTACGCGCGTATCGGTGATACATCGCGACCATACCGAGTCGCACGTTTCCGATATATAATCTGACGTCGTTGAACGTTCTTAATCGAATCTGTCCCCGCGAATCGAGCGTGTGGTAGACGTTTAAAATTCTGTGCACAAGAGAACCGCGGTATCTGTGATACGTACGTGAAGAACTAACGAGGCGATCGCGAACGTTTTCGTCTTTTTCGTAAGGTGCATCAACGAGGCATCGTTGAAACGTAATTTGAAATATTTTTGGCCGTTCGTGGAAGTGTCCCGGCATTCTTAAACCGGTACGATACCGCCTCGGGAACGATTTCGATCGGAGACGTGAAGTGCACCGAAAGTGTTGGAACGGGTAACTGGCGGCGAGAACGTGAGTAAACACGTTTTTTTCCTTTTCTCGACTAACGCCGATAGTACAAAGTACAAGTTTCCTCCTATTCTCGCTTCCGATCATTTTTCTTCTTTTTTTCCCTAATCTCGAGTGACCACAAAGGTTCTTGCGTTTTTCTTTCGTTTCACTTGTTTCTCTCTTCGCGAAAAATAATCGATCGTTTTCCGTATCCCCGATAGGTTAGATTTCGTACGGCGGACCTGTAGAAAAACGCGGTTCCGATGACTGTGCGTGTGAAACGTATCAATAGGTCTTAATAGATCTGTCAACTAGCACGGGACAAGGAATTTTTCTGTTCACGTTCGAGGGACGCGCGTGCAGCTGGTAAATCAAGTGCGTGTCTAGATCGTTCGTAGTGAGAGTGAGGCTCTCCATATTTTTATTAGGCATCAGCTGACAGTGTTAGAGCACACAGGGCTTTTTCAACGGGATCCGCTTGACGTTAGCCACCGTGAAGTTAATTTCCTTCGCATTCGTTCGAATCCCCCGATACGTCGACAGAGGCGGCGCTTTATTATTCCGTGCGAGTAGTTCGCCTAATAGAACTGTATAGATTTGTACGATTCGTCGCGTAAAAGATTTCGTTCGAACCGATTCCAATCGGCGTTCGTTTTATTTATCCTCCCTCTAGACACGCGCGGCTGCCGTTTCGCCGTGATTACCGTACACGACCACGAACGTGAAAACGATGGAAATGGAACGCGTGAAATTAATTTGTCGCTTTCCATCCGGACGGGAGGGGAACGTGTGAAATTGCTTCTGTGACACTTCTTGCGTCCAGCGGTGACAATAAGCGCAGGCCACGAGCGTCGAATCATTTTTTCTTTTCAGCTGCGCTTGACATATTAACGACGATAACAATCGCGTCCAGCGCGTACTCGCGTTATGTGCATCGTGTTCGTCGTTACAAAAATAAAAAATAAAAAACGTCCGCGTTACTTTCCTGGCTAAGGCCAGTGACTTTGCTATGCACGATCGTGTATGTCGTTTCGTCGCGCACCTTTCTCGCAAATTATCGAAGGAGGATCTGCAGGCGTGCGTAAGTGCGTGCATTGTTACGTCACTGGCTCGTTCGATGTTTCTATTATTAGTTTTATTTCGTTGCAAAACGGATATATCACATTATGGATCGTGTACAGCGTGGGTCGTAAACGCACACGCTTAGGCAAATCCCGCAAAGGTTAACGACATCGAACCGTGTGGCTGCTGCTGGATCGCTTCCTTCTTTTCGTCAACTTCGATTCGACTCGATTCGGCTGACCTGGCGTATCGATATCGGGTAATATGGACATGGTTTCGTGGAAATATACCATCGACGACAATAACTGAAGCGAACCGCTATTTCGATCTATTTTCAATACCGCGTGGATGAAAAAGAGGGCGATACGCGTTCGATTCGCGCGATCCGTCTTGTGTTCAAATTTTTCGTGCGAAATATCGAATATTTGTTTTCTTTTTCTTTAATTATAACTCGATATTAATTCGATAGCATCGGGTTATTAATTTTTACTTTATTTTGACGAATTTTTGAAACGTTCACGAAATTTATCGCTTTTTAGCGGATAGTATTAAATGCAGCGTGTATACAGGGTGTTCCGAAAGTAAAGGAGCAGCGGAGAGTTTGAGGTCAAGAAGAAATTTTGCGAGGATTTTACTAACGACGCTTTTGTGAAAATTTAGGTAAAGGACAATTACTTAATTCAATAATTTATCGAATATTACTGTTACAATTATTCAGATTTTTCAATAAAATGTATGTTTTTTTTAATATAAGCTATTTTATGCCCTTTCGATCGATCTCAAGTGAATTATACTTGAGGCGTACAGTGAAATCGAGAGCCTTAGCAGGGTTTAATGAAACGTTCTATTTTTTCCTCTGTAGGGTGATAGCCTCTTTTAAGTCGAGTTCAACGACCTGCCAGGCAAGGTCACTCAAGATCGTAAACACACTGCCAAAGCATCCAGAAAGCATCCCGTGCATCATCCTTCCTCACAATGGATATTCAAAGTTTCCGGTTTCAATTCAACTTTCCAGTTGAACGGAATATTCCATCCTGTTCCATATATCCAGCGGTAGCAAAAAATTCGATTTATTCGAGTGCTTCGAAGGTTATTTGAAATATCTCGAACAATTCGAATTCCCTCAAACCATTCAAATTCCTCGAATATATCGAATTTTTCATGCTACTCCAGCGACGGTTACGTGATCCAGTTACGTCGATGCAATAACTCGACTTCCGATCCTCTCCGAATCATAGATATTCCAACTGTTCTATTTTAAATACCAATGTATTTTGTTACGTCCCCCTTTGAACGATTTTCTGTATCAGTTCACTGAACCTCCCAGAAAAAATACCATTGCCACCGAAAATATAATTAAAAATACACCGGTGACCTTGAGACGTCCTCGACGTCTCCAACTTCCCACTTTCTTTCCTTTACCGTCCTAACATTTTATTTCGCCTTAACCACGCTTAATTACCTTCATTGACGAATTAAAATAATGTTTCGTCTTATGCACTTTTTGCACGCTCTCTCGCGGAATTACGTGTGCAACAGCAATTATTTATATCGTGAAGGATCGGTACATCGGTGTTGCGTTAAATCGATCGATATCTCGCGAAGCGTGAGACGCGACCTATCGTGCGCCGAGCAAGAAAGAAAAAAACAAAAAAAAAGCGAAAGAACGAGGAATAGGCGGCGCGTGAAAAACCTTGGAAAAACGAAACTCTGTGCGCGGCTGTAACGCGATACGTGAGAACGCGAGCGGGGCAGACCGCGAGATTTCACAATTTTATGAAAACTATATTCTCGTGAAACGGAATAGCCTTTTATTGTTGTGCAGCCAGGGCAAATTGAAAAGTGCGCGCTCGCGCCCGCGCGCACCTTTGCTTGGTTAGGTCTGAAGTGTGCCGGCCGCTCGAAATGGAGAGGCCAAGGTGCACCGGCTTGAAATCCGTTTAATGCGTTATTTAACACATTCCACCACGTCTCGAGATTCTCTGTGAAACTTTGATAGCCGCGGATTGGCCCAAAAATAGGATACTCGTTAATTCAACGCACTGGCTGTGTTAAAGGTTCGACGATGTAGAGAAATGTACGACGTAATTTACAAACGTGTAGCACAGTCATTTTTCGTATATTACTTTATCTTGTTTCGAATTAATATTGACGTTACTGGAGAGTTTCTATAAACTATGTTCTAATATACTGGTGCTGGTTTAGGTTAGAAGACAAAGTAGTTTATTCTAGTTGTGTCGAGATAATAAAAAGGTATCGTATACCTCACCTAACCTCACTTAACCTAATTTAGGTCAGGTTTGGAATGGAAAATAAGTTACTTTATCCCAATTGACTGAATATAATGAACAACTATTGACGTTTTTTTTGCTTATTGACACGAAGAATACGATTTTTATAATTACTTGACTTTATATTTTATTTTTCATTCTTTTGTATATATTTATTAATTTGTGCAGGATACATTGTGCTCGAAACAAAAGGATAAGGTATAAAGAATGGGTTTTTCAGGCTGTAAATGATCGTTGGTCTTTTATACAAAGAAAAAAAAGAAAAGGAAAACCATCGGTAGGCAATGCGGAGAGGAGAAAAAAGCGGTCGCGCAGATGTTTCCTTTATTTTCTCGTCGGATGTCCCAGTCATCGAACAATAATCGTCAATTGACTGGCAATACGATCTAATGAAACCGTACCGATGCATCGGCTAGCTCTGTTGAAATCCTAAGCTCGTTTGCAATGTATAATGCTGGATATCTTTATCGGTATCATTATTTTTCTTATCGAGTACAGATGTAATAACATCAGTAATCAATAAACTATATTAATAACTACATTTTTTATCAGGAAAGAAAAAACATAATCTAACGATATTTATATCGCGTTTTCGTAGTGCTTCTAAAACATCGATATTAATTGCCATTTTAGAAAAATAAATATAAATCAATCTTTTTTGCTACGTGGTTCAGAAATATCTAATTTTAATTCTCCTTACAATAGGAACGAGAAACAAGAAAATGAGAAAATTATGGTACACGCTCGAGTGCAGAAATTTTTCATTAATATTGTCGTCAGTGCGTTCGATTGACACCTCTCTCACGACCAACCAATTTATTAGAATACGCGGTAGACGTGATGTAAATTCAATATTGTACGGTGCACGAAAAAGGGAATAATAAAAGCGTCTCATGAATATCGAATATCGTGCGGGATGCATTGGTGGCGTATGCTAAATTCCATTAATCCTGTTCTATTAATCGAAGATCGTACACGCCTACGTGGTTCCTCAGAATTCGTCGAACAAAATGAATCGGGAACCTTTTATTCGGTGGCATTAATCGCGACGTTTTACAATTATTTCGTGTGCACGGTCAACGAATATTTCGAGTCGATATTTTACAGACAAAACGTCCGCGTTAACGTTCCGTGAACAATTCGTCAACCAGCCATTTCCATATAGAAGAGTTTCCTTGTGCAAAAACCTCGCGAAACTTTATTGAAGAAAAAAAGAAGAAAAAAAAAACGGATAGAAGATTATTCTTGCGTTTCGTACACGAGGAACATTTTTTACTAGCAAAGTTTGAAATGGAAGTTGAGAGTTAATGAAATAACGCTTGTTTTGAAGACTCGGTTCTGGTTATTCTTGTGCTGTTTTTAAAAAGTTGGTTTATTTATGTGGCTAATTTGAATGAAAATCCAGAGGAAGTTGGTGGAGTACGATTTTAATTTCTCATCGTTTTATTATACGCTGCTTTATTTCAGCTGGTATATACATGGTGTTTGATAAGTAGTGGTACAAAATATGGAATAAAATATTTTTCTCAAAAACTAAGCTTCTTATGAAAAATTTTATTTTACACTTTCGATTCATTTTTTCTCGTAGATTCACTATTACGATGATAGCAAATTTAAAGATGGACTAGAAATAAATTAAATTAAATTTTCTCGAAAACTAAGTTCCTTGTAACAAAATTTTAATTAATAAAATTCCTTTTATGCAGAATCATCTCCTTCACGATTTTTTTTTACCACAATTTATGCAACACCCTGTAGATTTGCGGTTTGAGCCGCAAATAGGAGGTTAACAAGACACTAAAGTGTTCTGCAGAGGCTAAAATTTAACGTACATTTTCACGACGTACTCTCGACAAATTATTTAATTGCATTAACGCTCTGCAGTTAGACCCAATCGAGACACCCATGTGACAAACAATCGACGGTCGTGCAATTAAAATCACGACGGTTTAAATTGAACAACAATTGTCGCATTATATTTCAGTTTCGTCTAATATAAATTGCACGGAAGAATAGATAGTATAACAAGGTACGAAATGAATGGAAACTGGTTCCAGAATGGAAACACGTTCATGTACGTGTATGCGCGATGAATTATCGTAACTCGCGCAGTTTGTTGAATTTTCGTTAATCTAAACGACCCGGTACGCTTTTAATTAAATTTTGTCGTAAAGTCGTGCTGTACCTATGGTACACTTGTACGCCTTTTGCGATTATTTCATGTTTCGCTATTTATATCGTCTATTCAGATTGTACTGCGCTTTTTCCAAGGAAATTTATAATACGTCTGAGTGAATGTTTAATTATCGTTTTGGTTTTCCTCTTTTAAGCGTTTTTGTAAATGCTATCGTCCGTTTAAATGTCCATTAATTCGAAAGAAAAATTGAAAGTACCAGCACGGCTGACTCATCGTGCGTGTGTGCATGTGTGCCCGTGTTGGTCTCCCGGGTTTTTCTATGAATGAACACCAGAAATAGAATGTCGTGGTTCGTGAATGAGGCAACACGTTCGACGGCATACAAGGAAGTTAGACGCGAGCATAGACACTTTGACGGAGAAAGTGGCGCACTTAGAGCGGTGCATATGGTAGCTGCATTAGAGAATTTAACACTGGAAGAATCAAGCCAGACAAAATGGCGGATTTCAGAATTCTTAATTTACATTACAGAAACTGTTAAAATGCTTTTGTATTTTAGATTTTTTGCTTTAAATTACAGAAATTATCGAGATTCTCTTGTATTTCAAATTTTTTACTTTAAATTCTAGAAATTATCGAGATACTTTTGTATTTCAAAATTTTAAGTTTAAATTACAGAAATTATTAAATTACAGAAAATAATGAAGGTGCTTTTACATTTCAAAATTTTAAGTTTAAATTACAGAAATTATTAAGATGCTTTTGTCCAAGTGTACGGTAACTTTGTTGAAATAAAGAAATAATTATATATGCCAATTTATTTTTCATTAATTATTCTAATCTCGAAGCTCTTTATTTTAATGTTAAATGTGTAGTATATTTTGTAAGAGTGTGTTTAACGAAATGTATACTCTTTGGAACAATGCAGACAAATTGGGCGAGTGGACAACGTGACAAAAGAATATAAAACGGTTCAGATTACATTTTAAACGACCCTTCGTCAAATTTTAAAATTAATTTTAAAAATTTCAAATGAAATCTTGTATGACCCCATCAAATTTCAGATTAAATTCCAAATGACACTTGATCAAATTTCAAATTTAATTTTAAAATTCTAATTAAATTTTAAACGATATTTCGTTAGATTTACAAAATTTCAAATTCAAATTAAAAAATTTCGTTATCAAATTTTCAAAAAATCCACACAGATTCGATTAATATCGCAAACGACTTAAGTTCATTATAAAATAAGAAATCTCCTTAATTAGACCAAACGATCTTCCAATTCTATCGCCTCGAACATTTCTCATATCTTTTAACTCTCTCCCAAGAATTCCACCTGCTGCTCTTCGCAAAACAAAATCACCTAACTGAAAAACAAACAGACCTCACTCTCGTTATTTTATAATCCGCATTCCACGCTAAGCAGTGAACATTTGGCCATCGGCGAAAAATGTTCGATTCATGAGAACGCCTCTCGTGTAATAATGACACATCTAGCACGGTATCACCGCTTAGATAGAAGTCGCGCCAGAGTCTCGAACGATTTAATTGCTCCACAATGCGGCTACAAATTGCCGGATGAAGCTGTCCACCGATAGAGACACGCTGTACGATAAACGCTAAAACGATCATTCTCATATGATCGACGCAAGGTTTCTTCTCGTCGAACGACACCGATGAAATGGTAATTTCCGGTGGAAAAAGAAAAATTGGCTCGTAATTTTCTACGAAAATGAGACTGTTAAAAATGAACGGCGGCACGTAGGGTTTCTACCATTTAAGAGGCTTAAAATTAATGCGTTATAAGAGGGACGAGTGAGTGGTAATCCACGATGAAATATTGCGAAACCGGTTAAGATACACAGCTGATAAAATTGAACCACGGGGGGGAAACGTTTATTAATCCTCGAACGATAAGGTGTTGAGGTGGTTGCGGTTTATAAAATACACTTACCTGAAACTTTCTAGCTTGTTCGTCCTACTTTCCATCTCTGGTTTTGCCGGTAACTACTGACTCGTGTTTAACGCGTGAATTTAATCTGTTCTGTACTTTGTAATTTCATTAGGACACCGGGGAACGTTCGTTTAGGTAAGAATTCGCAGAATTTGTACTTTCTTCTACGGTTCTGATTAACTCGATCCACTATTTTCAAGTTTATCTGTAGCGGATTTAGAATTCATTGGATTAAAGGAGAGTTGATCTGTAGTTTCGTGTAAATTGCAGTTTGTGATTTTGTCGAGACACTGATGAACGTTCGTTTAGATTAGAATTGTCAGTATTTCTGCTCTTTGCTCTGATTAAGATTAACTTGATCAACTATTTTCAAGTGTGTTGATTTAGAATTCACTGGGTTAAAGGAGAGTTGATCTGTGGTTTCGTGTAAATTGCTGTTTGTGATTTTGTCGAGATATTAGGGAAGATTCGTGCAGATAAGAATTGAGGATATCTAATTAAAGTTGATTTGATTAACTATTTTCAACTGTATCGATAGTAAATTTAGAATTCATTGGATTAAAGGAGAGCTGATTTGTAGTTTTGTGTAAATTGCAGTTTGTAATTTTGTTAAAACACTGGGGAACACTCGTTTAGATAAGAATTCTGAGAATCTCTACTTTCTTCTTTGGTTGAGATTAATTTGATCCACTATTTTCAAGTTTATCGATAGTGGATTAAATTTTAAACGACACCATCAGATTCCAAAGTTAAATTTTAAAATTTCAAAGGACGTCGTCAAATTTCAAAATTAATTTTTAGAATTGGAAATTAAATTTTAAATGGCACTTCGTCAAATTTCATTATTAACTTTTAAAAGTTTCGAAATTACTTAATTCACTGGATTAGAGGAGTTAATCTGTCATTTTATGTAAACTGCACTTTGTAATTTTGTTAAGACACTAGAGAACTTTCGTTTAGATAAGAATTCTCTTCTTCTTCTTCTTCTTCTGCTTCTCTGGTTAAGATTAACTCCGTCAATTATTTTCAACTGTTTCAATAGAGAATTTGGAATTTGCTAGATTAAAGTCGAATTAATTTTGTAATTTCATTAAATCAGTAACTAACATTTATTCAGATAAGAATTCTCAGTATCTCTACTCTCTTCTTCTTCTTCTCTGGTTAAGATTAACTCCATCAATTATTTCCAACCGTATCAATAGGGAATTTAGAATTCACTAGATTAAAGTCGAATTAATCTATAATTTCATTGAAATACTGGGGAACACTTATTTAGATAAGAATTCTTAGTATCTCTACTTTCTTCTTCTCCTTCTTCTTCTCTGGTTAAGATTAACTCCATCAATTATTTTCAACCGTTTCAATAGAGAATTTGGAATTCACTAGATTAAAGTCAAATTAATCTATAATTTCATTGAAATACTGGGGAACATTTATTTAGATAAGAATTCTCAGCATCTCTACTCTCTTCTTCTTCTTCTCTGGTTAAGATTAACTCCATCAATTATTTCCAACCGTATCAATAGAGAGTTTGGAATTCACTAGATTAAAGTCGAATTAATCTATAATTTCATTAAAATACTGGCGAACACTTATTTAGGTAAGAATTCTCAGCATCTTTACTCTTTTCTTCTTCTTCTTCTTCTCTGGTTAAGATTAACTCCATCAATTATTTCCAATCGTATCAATAGAGAATTTAGAATTCGCTAGATTAAAGTCAAATTAATCTATAATTTCACGTAAACTGCACTTTGTAATTCCATTAAAACACTAACGAACATTTATTTAGATAAGAATTCCCAGCATCTCTACTCTTCCCCAATTAAGATTAACTCGATCAATTGTTTCCATCCGTATCGACAACAAATTTACAATTCACCGGATTAAACGCCAGTTAATCTGTATTTCCACCTAAACTTCACTTCCTAATTTCATCCAGACACTAACGAACACTCGTTTAGATAAGAATTCTCCAGCGTCTCTATTCTCTTCCCTAGTTAAAATTAACTCGATCAGCTACTTTCAACCGTATCAATAGCAGATTTAGAATCCACCGGATTAAAGGAGAGTTAGCGATCGATCGTTCCGGCACAATCACGGGAGGAATCTGATTACGAGTCAATCAGCGGGCCTGGCTGGTATCGATCCGAGTTTCACCTGAAATAGTTTGTTACGCGTTAACCCTTTCGCGACTAGCGCCGGTTATATCCGGCATCCACTAAATGCTTCACACTGGCCAGCGCCGGTTATATCCGGCATCCACTAAACGCGTCGCATTGGCTCGCGCCTCGACAACTCAAACTGAAGATTTACTTTAAAATACAGAACAAGGCCTCAACGACATTCCCTTTGTCCGATACACCCTTAAGTCCTCTGCTGTTCCAACGAAATCCTCTAAGATTTGAAAAAACGCGAGACACTCTTAATGTGTATGCACTAACGGCACGACGATCCGTTCGTTAGTGGCGTACTGATGGCTAGTTCCGCCGTCGCGAAATGGTTAATTGACGTACAGCGAATAGAAGAACGTTTACAGTATACTCGATGAATTCCTTCGTAATTGTGATCGTTCCAAGAGTAACCGAGTAAAGTTATCAATCCGAGATGTCTTCGATCGTGTGTGTAATAAAATATCGCGGTTATTTCTGAAAATAAAGTAACCTTCAACCTTAAGCTCGGGTGTAAACATCGAAGCGGGTTCAGTTTTGCAGAAGAAATCGATGATAATGTTCCACAAGCGGAGAATATGGCGGAAATGTTTGCACAGCTCGCGCGAACATTTAACGAGGTACACAGTTCATCGTGGCAAACACGTCTATTGAATCGGATCAGAATCAGGATTTCGAACTGGCTTCCGTGTTGTACACCAAGGTGTTCAAATTTTAGGCGATCCCATAAGTTCCTACCGAAAGCGAAAAACATATTAACCCCTTGAACTGAAACGACGAGTCCAGCTCGTCGTGAACCTTCTCGAGCAAACTGACAATGACGAGCTGCACTCGCCAGAAATTATTCAGAGTTGAAGCTTTTTATATGAGAAGTATGTGTAAGTCGTAGCGAGTCTTTTGCTTCGATACATTCGTTTGCATGCTTCTAGTAACAGTTTGAATGTAAATTTTTTTTTTTTTTACGTCGTATCAACATCGAGGGCATTAGCGACGAGCTTTCACAGTGACTTTAGATTTTGCGGAAGAAGTTGGTTTTGTTAAGGAATTCAATAGTATTTCTTGCACACTTTTGAGTTGACTTTAAATTTGAGGCGTTGGGTAGAAAATTTTTGGCAGTCATAGAAAAGGTGGTGTACCGTGAGTGGGACTTCGCAACATAAGGGAGGGTCTGTCTTCTTTATGAGAAATTCATGTGTTATCCTGCAATGACCAGTTCTCAGACGAGAAAGAACGATTCTTTCTTTGGTGTTCATGTGACCGCGTGGGATATCTTGAGAAAAATTTGTGATTACTCTATGGATTTTTGTTGGTTTCGATTTCCAGATATTATTCTGTTCAATGTAATTTGTATAAATCTATGCAGCCAGTAAGTGAAGTAAATGCACGACACGACATACTAATGAAGTGCAATAGCGGTTATTTTACTAGTGATATCCGTCTATAGAAGTCATAAAACGGCCATAAAACGGTACCGCTTTACTTTGAAATAAACTCGAATATAAATAAGGATAAATATACAGGGTGTCCCGTAACTCCTGGAACTACCGGAAATGGGGGGTTGCTGAGGTGACTCTGAACAACTTTTTCCTTTAGCAAAATGTTGGTTGAAGCTTCGTTTTTGAATTATTAACGAAAAACTAATTACCCTCACTAATTAATGAGGGTAATTAAAAATTTTGTAAGCGAAGAGAAAAATTGGTAACATAATATATCGCTATAATTTATATCAAAAAGTCATTTCTTCCGAGATTCGCAATGGTTTCTGTAATTCGATTCTCCTCACCTCCGCGATTTTTAAAGTGGATCTCGGCGAAGTACAGTTTCAATTAGCGAAAAGTAGTTACTTCTAATCTACAACATTCACTTCACTTGGCATCGCGTGACTTATTTTCCGCTTGTGAAACAGAAGAGTTCGTTGAAAGCGTGCACTTTTCAAACGATCCTGCGAGAGGCAAAGGGAAAATTCGAAAGCAATTTCTGGAACAAAGAGCATTTTCAGAAGCGTGAAAAGTAATTTTAGTTTACAATAACTTCTCATTAACGAACCTCGTATTGTACAATTTTGCCGAAGTCTTTTCTCCGTTAAAATACAGCTTGGTCGGAAAATTTCGAAATTTAATTTTTCACCTAGCGCAATCGTCGCGAATCTAGGGAGTTTTGCACAAGTTCGGTTCACAGATAGGGATCGTTTTCGGTGCGGATTTAGTTGGACGGTAGAAAGATGGCAATTTCCATGGATAAAATCGAGTTTAGGCTGACCCATTTTACAATGAGTCCGCGCGTACCACGTGGAAAAAGCGGCCGGAAATCTCTGTGGGGGACGGAAAAAATCCCTGGGTAGAATTGCTTCCGGATGAATGTAATCCCTGTTAGATATATACTTTGCAAATTGCAGAACAGCCAGGCGCTTTTAATCCATCGCGTTTACTCGATTGGGAAACGCGATTTATCGTTCCGGTTTTCTTCCTGTTTATGAATCGTTTCACGGTTGGATACCTTGCTCGACAAACAATTCCGCTGTGATGGCCGATGAATAAGCGATTCGTCGCTTGGAATGAAACCTTTGCCGTGACTTTTTAATTGCTCTTGATGACATTGTCTCTCGGTGAAAATCGCGTGTATGGTGTTGGCAGTGAATTAGCGAAAAGTTTTGTATTAGTGTTAGAATAAGTACAATGTAAAATTGTGAAGGTATTCGAAGTATATTTGGGAACTTGTGAAACGATCAATAATCACACTCACTTGATTGTAGCGATGTTAACAATGAATTAGTGCAAAATTTTGTATTAATGTTAGAGTTGGTACGTGACAAAATTGCGAAGATAGTCGAGGTGCGCTTAGAAATTTGTGAAACAATCAATAACCACGCTCGTTTGATTGTAATGATGTTAACAGTTGATGATATTAATAATGAATTAGGGAAAAAGTTTGTATTAATGTTGGAGTGGATGCAAGAGAAAATTGCGAAGATATTCGAGGTGCAGTTAGGAACTTGTGAAAAGATCACTAATCACACTCACTTGATTCTAGTGATATTAACAATGAATTAGCGACAAATTCTGTATTAATGTTAGAGTTGGTACAAGAGAAAACTGCAAAGATATTCGAGGCATATTTAGAAACTTGTGAAACGATCAATAATCACTCTCACTTGATTCTAGTGATATTAATAATGAATTAGCGACAAATTTTGTATTAATATTAAAATTGGTGCCAGACAAAATTGCGAAGGTATTCGTGGTATATTTAGGAAATTGTGAAACGATCAATAATCACTCTCACTAATTGTAGTGATATTAACAATGAATTAGCGACAAATTTTGTATTAATATTAAAATTGGTGCAAGACAAAATTATGAAGATATTCGTGGTATATTTAGGAAATTGTGAAACGATTAATAATCATTCTCACTTGATTCTAGTGATATTAACAATAAATTAGCGACAAATTTTGTATTAATATTAAAATTGGTGCAAGAAAAAATAGCAAAGATATTTGAAGTATATTTTTGTGATTAGTAAAACGATCAATAATCACACTCACTTGATTCTAGTGATATTAACAATAAATTAGCGAAAAATTTTGTATTAATATTAAAATTGGTGCCAGACAAAATTGCGAAGATATTCGAGGTGCAGTTAGGAACTTGTGAAACGATCAATAATCACATTCACTAATTGTAGTAATATTAACAATAAATTAGCGACAAATTTTGTATTAATATTAAAATTGGTGCAAGAGAAAATTGCGAAGATATTCGAGGTGCAGTTAGGAACTTGTGAAACGATCAATAATCACACTCACTTGATCGTAGATTCAGATAAAAGCGAGTCGTTTCGAAACTTCCTGTAAACACCAACTAACACACAATAAACGCGTGTTTATTGCTGAGAAGTGAACGTTTTAAGAGGAATTTAGAACTTGAATGCTGTGTTTAACCCTTTCACATCTGTTAACGATATATCGGATTTTCACGAACTGATTTTTATTCGTTAAATTCTTTGGACGAGATATCTCGATTCTCTGTTCGATCAATATTTGACTCTAATTCATTTAGTTTATTTATTTTGCGGCAATCTGTGCTGTTGCAATCGAAGCTTGACGAATTAAAAATCGAGTTATTAGCGATAGTGACAGCAATGATAATAGAAAGTGTTCGTATATTGTTAGAAGTTAGAAATATTACGGAAGAAACTGGATGATATAAGATTTTACTAAAACAAATTCTAGACGCTATATTTTTTTAGACATCGAATAAATTTTTCATCGATCCATATTTTCACGATCGTAATTTAATTTAAATTGCCAATATTTATCTTCAATAACAATGTTTTCCTACAATCATGAATCCCCAAATTGATAGTAGATTGTGCCTAGCTGTGTTAAAATTATGAAATACAGAATAACTGTCAAATATGGTCGCCAATAACCAAGATTGTACTAAAAGAAAAGTTTCGTTTATTAAAAAAAAGGCATATTAACAAGAGAAATGATTGTAGATAGCGGATAACCGGAAAGATTTTTCAAATCTGAATCGAATCGGTCGAAATCAGCTCACAAAATAAAAATTTTTAATTTAATAATAATCTTCAAAGTATCCTATATATACGTATATCATCGTTAAATATAGAAGGACACGCAAGAAATTTCCTCCAAAACGACGTATCTCTAGCAAAAGAAAAACAAACCAGACAGATAAAAATCAGTTCTCTAGATATCTTATCTGTGGATACGAATGGATTAAACATTTGATCCGATCTTGAATAAAGAAACGTCCTCGAGGTGCATATCCTTTCTGTTCCTACAATGCTCTCTGTGTTTACCCATCGCGTACAGTAACGATCGTTTCTGGCCCTTAGGTGTAGCCATGAATAATTCACTCGGCTAAGAGGCAGAATTTCTCCGACTTTGAGACAGCGAGAGAGGGACTCGAAAACAACAACGTCAAGATGGGAGAGATCCTCGGCTCGGCGAGTTTCCTCCACCTGGGCGACATAGTCAGCCTTTACGCCGAGGGAAGCGTCTCCGGCTTTCTTTCCACCCTTGGGTAAGTTGAATATTCATCAAATCACTCCAACTAATTAGCATAGTTCACCGGGGAAGTCGTTTCAACGGTTTGTTACTACCGAAGTGACAAAGAAATCTGGTAAGGGAACGTGACGAAGTGATAATCAAACGATATCTCGGTGAAACTTTGGTGTATGGTAGTTTTCGAGAAAATATTTGATACGTATTCTTTTGTGTTGATATTTGTACGTGTTGGAGGGGTGAAAATTGACATTGAAAAGGGGGTTGTGGACATATTTGGTGTAATATATTGAGAATTATTAGTAAATTTGAAAAATTAAAGTTTGAGACTTTGAAATTGGAAAATTTGGGAAAGTAAAATTTGAAAACTTGAGAAATTAAAATTTGAAAGCTTGAGAAATTAAAATTTGAAAATTTGAAAACTTGAGAAATTAAAATTTGAAAATTTGGGAAAGTAAAGTTTGAAAACTTGAGAAATTGACATTTTGAAAGCTTGAGAAATTAAAATTTGAAAATTTGGGAAAGTAAAGTTTGAAAACTTGAGAAATTAACATTTGAAGGCTTGAGAAATAGAAATATGAAAGCTGGAGAGATTAAAATTTGCAAAATGAAAATTTAGAAATTTGGAAAATTAGAATTTGAAAGTTTGCAAAATTAAACTCTGCAAATATGGCAGATTTGGAAAATTGAAATTTAAAAAAATACAAAATTCATGAATTTGCACCATTCCTCTATCTCCAATAATTATCAAGATCAATATCCCTAAATATTAAATATGCCTACTGTCTCCAACATTGACGTCAATTTTCACTCCTTCGCCGTAAACAATCATCGGCATAAAAAAATATGTGTCGAATATTTTTTCAAGAACCACTACATACCCAAGTTCCGCGAAAAATCAGCACTTATCACTTCACGATATTCCCTCGCCAATTTCTTCGTTCGACACCGAGAAAGGGGTCAGACGAACTCTTTCCAGGATAGGCTGCAAATTTCCCCAAGAAGCTACCAGAGAAATAATTAATATCCCTGGAATCCCCGTGGCAAATTTCCATTAAGCCAGGTTAACTGGAAATGGGACACGGTTTAGGATAAACTCTCTGTGTTTTGGGACCTAATTTACAGCAGGTTGACCCAGGTCAGAGTAAACTCTCCGCGAGCGATTGCGCGGTCTAATTTACTCCCTGTGTTTTTCACCAACAGAACTTCTGTACGATACAGAGAAGTTTTTGAAGGGGTGAGAAAACTAGGTCAAAGGATAGAGAATTTTTTCTCGAAGGTGGTTGGAACAGAGAACTGTTGGAATATTCATTGGAATAATGTAGACATGTAGATTGGAGCTTAATGACAGTCTGGAATATTTCATTTCTAATTTCCTCAATTGCAAAATCAGAGTTCGTCTGTCTACCTTCTATTTGAGTTCGATTCATCAATGGAGATTTGCTCGGTGGAGATTTTCGAACGCACACAGGATTTTCCACTGCTGGCAATTTCAAACTACAGAAGAATAGAATGGAATCCGTTTCGTTCCGGTACACGGCAATTCTTTTGCCAATTTCACAGAGTTCCGAGCTTGGCTTACGCTTTTTACGAAACGGTGGTTAATGTAGAATTGAAACCCTTATCAGACAAACTGTTCAACGCGACTATCGACCGGTAACTCTAACTTGAGATTAGGCTTAAGTAACTTAAGTGCAGGCAGAGAATTGGGTAAATAACCTCGCCATTTTGTAGAAAAATTGTGCAAATTTACGATTATTATCGCAGCAACAGCGACACTTTTAAGGATTAAAAGAACGCTTGGTTCAATTTTTTCGAGGATGTTTGCACGCCGCGGCATGTAACTCTGAAAGTTGCGAACATTTCCAGTCTTTATTACCGATTTTACACAGCGAAAGGATGAATAAAGGTGTATACAAAGGAGCAATGTTGCACGCCGCGGCATGTAACTCTGAAAGTTGCGAACATTTCCAGTCTTTATTACCGATTTTACGCAGCGAAAGGATGAATAAAGGCGTACACAAAGGAGCAATATTGTAACTTTTCTAGTCTTCCAGAAAAAGAATCATGAAATCGTCTGAAAAATCGACCGTCTAAACCTGAACAAACACCCTCTTAACCTTAATACGGTGCTCGGGTCTTTTTCGACCCATCGCCTTCTTACTTTTTTAATAACTTTCGCTGTTATCAAGTTTAAGTTCCTTTGACGTACTAAAAGATTGTCGTCTAGGTTCATACGGCGTGCTGCTAACAAAAATTGTTGCAAAGGTATCTTTGGGTCTTTTTCGACCCAAAGGGTACGTATCCATTTGAGAGTAAAACTATCACGAGTTGCTCTCGAGAGTGAAATTTATCAGCGTCCACGCTATCGAGAGTGCAGGCACGCGATCTGAGAGTGCTCTCGAGAGCAACTATCCCGAAAATCTCTCAGACGAACAAGCACCCTTAAGCGTACAGTCGAACGGAAGAACGCATTAGGGT
>NW_017100480.1:0-567 GCF_001263275.1 Habropoda laboriosa | reverse complement strand
CCCCGCGGTAAACGAGTTTTAACGAATGTAAACTGAAATACCGCTGTTTTCTCGCGACAAACCTCGTTTTGCAGAACTGCACACGGCTGGTTTCTCTGTATTTTGCATGTTTCCCCAAGGTAAACGAGTTTTAACGAATTTAAACTGAAATACTGCTATTTTCTCGCGACAAACCACGTTTCGCAGTACTGCAAACATCAGTTTTCTCTTTATTTTGCATGTTTCCCCAAGGTAAACGAGTTTTAACGAATATAAACTGAATTACTGCTGTTTTCTCGCGACAAACCACGTTGTTGCAGTACTGCACACGACTGGTTTCTCTTTATTTTGCATGTTTCCCCAAGGTAAACGAGTTTTAACGAATATAAACTGAATTACTGCTGTTTTCTCGCGACAAACCACGTTTTGCAGAACTGCACACGACTGTGTTCTCTTTATTATGCAGTTTTCGCCCGTAAAACGAGTTTTAACGAATATAAACTGTAATACTGCTGTTTTCTCGAAACAAACCACGTTGTTGCAGTACTGCACACAACTGTTTGCTCTTTATTATGCATGTTTCCCCAC
>NW_017100479.1:830-7050 GCF_001263275.1 Habropoda laboriosa | reverse complement strand
ATTCCTTCAGCTAAATATATACAATAAATCTTACAATTTTTTGATCCCGAATATAAAGGTGTGGTTTGTTCTTCAATATCTCACACGTCTGCCGTGTTACCGTTAAACGAAGCGAATATACATCTTTAACGTCGGCTATGCGATAGTAGTTCTTCGCGACTTTCACATAACATACTGCGGCGATATTCGTACTCCAAATGGTGTTTGATTCTGCTATGAATTATGGACATCGGCGTCGACTTTTCGAAATACGATGGTGGGGGCAAATACATATAATTAAATATTTCCGCGTTAAAATAATCCCTACAAATAAATGTTCACAACTAAGTCTTACCTTTTTTTGGTACCGAATACGAAGTTGTGGTTTGTTTTTTCATTACCTCAAACGGTTGCCGTGTACAAGTTAAACGATGCGAATATAAACATATAACGTCGCGATTGCATATAGTATTTCTTCGCGACTAACACGTTACGTACCAGTACTATGCTTGTGCTCTAAATGGAGTACGATTCTGCTGTGCATGTTGGACATCGGCGTCGATTTTTGAACTACTTTGGTGGGGGCAAATACAGATAATTAAATATTTCGAACTTAAATATAATTCCGTCAGCTAAATGTATCCAACGAAATCTTACAATTTTTTATTCCCGAATATAAAGGTGTGCTTGGTTCTTCAATATCTCACACGATTGCCGTGTTACTGTTAAACGAAGCGAATATACACATACAACGTCGGGCTTGGAGATGGTATTTCTTCGCGACTTTCACGTAATGTACCGGTACAATACACGTACTCTAAATGAAGTATGATTCCGCTATGCAAATTTTCTCTCTGCGATGGTGGGGGCAAATACTGATTATTAAATATTTCGACTTTAAATGTAATTCCTTCCAAATAATTGTTTCCAAAGAAATCTTGCCTTCTTGTGGTTCCGAATACGAAGGAGTGTATTCTTTTTTCAATAGCTCAAACGGTTTCCGTGTTACTGTTAAACGAAGCGAAAATACACTCACAACGTTGCACATGGTTATAGTATTTCCTGGCGACCTTCGCATATCATACTGGGACGATTCTCGTTCTCTAAATGGCCTACGGTTCTGCTATGCAAATTGGACGCCGGCGACGAATTTTCGAACTACGATGTGGGGGAAAATACAGATAATTAATTATTTCGATGTTGATAATAATTCCTAAAAGTAAATGTGACCAACGAAATCTTACCATTTTTTGATACCGAATACAACGGTGTGCTTTGTTATTCAAAACTCAAACGGTACCGGTCATACTGTTCGACGATGCGAATATACACATGTAACGCCGCACATGGTTATAGTAGTTCTTCGCGACCTTCGCATATCATACTGGGACGTTTCACCTTCTCTAAATGGCGTACGGTTCTGCTATGCATATTGGACGCCGGCGTCGAATTTTCGAACTATGATGGTGGGGGCAGATACAGATAAATCAATATTTCGACCTTAACTATAATTTCTTCAGCTAAATGTATCCAACGAAATCTTACCTTTTTTTGGTACCGAATATAAAGTTGTGGTTTGTTATTACAATATCTCACACGGCTGCCGTGTTACTGTTAAATGACGCGAATTTACACATATAACGTCCCTCATGGACATAGTATTTCATCGCGATTTCACGTAACGTGCCGGTACGATACTCGTACTCTAAATGGAGTCCACTTCTACTATGCATTCTGGACACAGGCGACGAATTTCCGAAATACGATGGTGGGGCAATTGCAGATAACTAAATATTTCGACTTTAAAAATAATTCCTTTAGCTAAATGTATTCAGTAAATCTTACAATTTTAATGTTTGCGAATATAAAGGTGTGCTTTGTTATTCGAAGCTCAAACGGTTCCCGCGTTACTTTTAAACGAAGCGAATATACACATATTACGTCGCGATTGGAGATAGTATTTTTCGCGATTTTCACGAAACGTACTGGTATGATACTCGTATTCTAAATGGAGTACATTTCTGCTATGCATTCTGGACATCGGCGTCGACTTTTCGAACTACGATGATGGGGGCAAATACAGATAATTATATATTTCGACGTTAATAATTGTTCCAACAAATAAATGTCCCCAACGAATTCTTACCTTTTTTTGTTACCGAATACAAATTTGTGGTTTGATTTTCAATAGCTCATACAGTTTCTGTGTTACTGTTAAACGAAGCGAATATACAAATGTAACGTCGACTAGGTGATAGTAGACCTTCCCCACTTTCACGCAACGTACTGGTACGATAATCGTACTCTAAATGGAGTACCATTCTGCTAGGCATTCTGGATATCGGCGTCGAATTCTCTCTCTACGATGGTGGGGGCAAATACAGATAACTAAATATTTCGACTTTAAAGATAATTCCATCAGATAAATGTATACAATAAATCTTACAATTTTTCGACCCCGAATAAAAAGGTGTGCTTTGTTATTAAAATCCGGTGTTACCGTTCAACGAAGCGAATATACATATATAACGTCGCACATGTTTATAGTAGTTCTGAGCGACCTTCGCATATCATACTGAGACGATTCTCGTCCTCTAAATGGCGTACGATTCTGCTATACATTCTTGACATCGGCGTCGAACTTCCAAACTAAGATGGTGGGGGAAATTACAGATAATTAAATATTTCGTCTTTAGACATAATGGCAACAAATAAATAGACCCAACCAAACCTTACCTTTTTTTGGTTCCGTATACGAAGGAGTGGTTTGTTTTTGCAATATCTTACACGGTTGCCGTGTTGCTGCTAAACGAAGCGAATAGACAAATATACCGTCGGCTAGGTGATAGTATTTATTAGCGATTTTCACGTAACGTACCGGTGCGATACTCGTACTCTAAATGGAGTACATTTCTGCTATGCATTCTGGACATCGGCGTCAAATTTCCGAACTACGATGATGGGGGCAAAAACATATAACTAAATATTGCGACTTTAAAAATATTCCCTACAAATAAATGTTCCCAACGAAATCTTACCCTATTTTGATACAGAATACAAAGGTGTGCTTTGTTATACAAACCTCAAACGGTGCCGATGTTACTGTTAAACGAAGCGAATATACACATATAACGTCGTACATGGTTATGGTAGTTCTCCGCGATCTTCGCATATTATACTGGGACGATTCTCGTTCTCTAAATGGCCTATGGTTCTGCTATGCATATTGGACGCCGGCGTGGAATTTTCGAACTACGATGTGGGGGAAAATACAGATAATTAAATATTTCTATGTTAAGGATAATTCTTAAAACTAACTGTGACCAACGAAATATTACCATTTTTTGATACCGAGTACAAATGTATGCATTGTTATTCAAAACTCAAACAGTTCCGGTGTTACTGTTAAACGAAGCGAATATACACATGTAACGTCGCACGTGGCTATAATATTTCTTTGCAACCTTCGCATATGATACTGCGACGATTCTCATCCTCTAAATGGCGTACGGTTCTACTATGCATTCTGGACGCCGGCGTCGAATTTTCTCTCTACGATGGTGGGGGCAAATACAGAAAACTATATATTTCGACGTTAAAAATAGTTTCTATAGCTAATTGTGACCAACGAAATCTTACGCTTTTTGGTACTGAATGCAAAGGTGTGCTTTATTTTTCAATAGCTCAAACGGTTCCCGTGTTACTGTTAATGGAAGCGAATATACACATATAATGTCGCACTTGGTTATAGTAGTTCTTCAGGATTTTCACGTAACGTACCGGTACGAAACTCGGACTTTAATTGGGGTACGATTCTGCTATGCATTCTGAACATCGGCGCCATATTTTCGAAACTACGATGTGAGGGTACATACAGATAATTAAATATTTCGAGGTAAAAATAATTGCTATAAACTAAATGTGACCAAAGAAAACATACCTTTTTTTTGTACCGAATACAAAATTTGGGTTAGTTATTTCAATAGCTCACACGGATGTCGTATTACTGTTAAACGAAACGAATATACACCTATAACGTCGGCTAGGCGATAGTAGTTCTTCGCGACTTTAACATAATCTACTGCGGCGATATCCGTACTCAAAATGGGGTTTGATTCTGCTATGCATTATGGACATCGGATCCGAATGGCCGATCTACGTTAGTGGGGGCAATTACAGATAATTAAATATTTCGACGTTAATAATAATTCCTAAATCTAAAAGTGACCAACGAAATATTATCATTTCTTGATGCCGAATACAAAGTTGTGGTTTGTTTTTTCAATAGCTAAAACAGTTCCCGTGTTACTCTTCATCGAAGCGAATATACAAATATAACGTCGGCTAGGCGATAGTAGCTCTTCGCGTCATTAACATAACACACTGCGGAGATATTCGTACTCTAATGGTGTTTGATTCCGCTATGCATTCTGGACTTCGGCACCGAATTTTCGAACTACGCTGGTGTGGGCAAATACAGATAACTAAATATTTCGACTGAAAAAATAAATCCTAAAACTAAATGTGACCAACGAAATGTTATCATTTTTTAATACCGAATGCAAATGTGTGCTATGTTCTTCAATATCTCACACGGTTGCCGTGTTACCGTTAAACGAAGCGAATATACACCTGTGACGTCTGCTAGGCGATAGTAGTTCTTCGCGATATTCACATAACAAACTGCGGCGATATTCATTCTCTAATGGAGTTTCTTCTGCTATGCATTCTGGACGTCGCCGTTGAATTTTCGAACTACGATGGTTTGGGAAAATACAGATAATCAAATATTTCGTCCTTAGAAATAATTCCAACAAATTAATGTACCCAACGAAACACTACCTTTTTTTGTTACCGTATACAATGGTGTTGTTTGTTTTTTCAAAAGCTCAAACGGTTCCGGTGTATCAGTTAAACGAATAGAATATAAACATATCCCCTCACGCTAGAGATATTATTTCTTCGCGATTTTCACGTAGCGTACCGGTCCGATACTCGTACTGGAAATGGGGTACGATTCTGCTATTCATTCTGGACATCGGCGCCGAATTTTCGAACTACGATTGTGGGGGCAAATACAGATAATTAGATATTTCGGCTTTAAAAATAATTGCTTCAGCTAAATGTATACAACGAAATCTTATAATTTTTTGATTCCGATAAGAAATGTGTGCTTGGTTCATCAATGTCTTACACGGGTGCCGTGTTACTGTTAAACGAAGCGAATACACACATGTAACGTCGCACATGGTTATAGTGTTTCTGCGCGACCTTCGCATATCATACTGGGATGTTTCATGTCCTCTAAATGACGCACGGTTGTGCTATGCATTCTGGATGCCGGCGTCGAATTTTCTATCTACGATGTGGGGTAAAATACAAATAATTAAATATTTCGTCGTTCGAAATATTTCCAACAAATAAATGTTCCCAACGAAACCATACCTTTTTTTGGTACCGAAATGAAAGTTGTGGGTTCCTTTTTTCAATAGCTCAAACGGATCCCGTGTAACTGTTAAACCAAGCGAAAATATACCTATAACATCTCGCTTGGAAATAGTATTTCTTTGCGATTTGCACTTAACGTACCGGTACGATACTCGGACTTTAATTGGGGTACGATTCTGCTATGCATTCTGGACACCGGCGTCGAATTTTCGAACCACGATGTGAGAGAAAATTCAGATAATTAAATATTTTGACGTAAAAATAATTGCTAAAACTAAATGTGACCAACGAAATCTTACCATTTTTTGATACAGAATATAAAGGTGTGCTTTGTTATTCAAAGCACAAACGGTTCCGAAGGGAATATACACCTATTACGTCGGCTAGGCGATAGTAGTTCTTCGCGACTTTCACATAACCTACTGCGGCGATATTAGTACTCTAAATGTTGTTTGATTCTGCTATGCATACTTGACGTCGGCGTCGAATTTTAGAACTACGATGTTGGGGGAAAATACAGATAACTAAATATTTCGACTTTAAATATAATCCCTTTAGCTAAATATATACAGTAAATCTTACAATTTATTGACCCCGAATATAAAGGTGGGCTTGGTTCTTCAATATCTCACACGGTTGCCGTGTTACTGTTAAACGATGCAAATATACACATATGACGTTGGCTAGGCGATAGTGTTTCCTCGCGACATTAACATAACATACTGCGGCGATACTCGTACTCTAATGGTGCTTGATTCTGCTATGATTTCTGGACATCGGCGTCGAATTTTCG
>NW_017100479.1:0-795 GCF_001263275.1 Habropoda laboriosa | reverse complement strand
GACTTTAAAAATATTCCCTCTAAATATTTGTTCCTAACGAAACCTTACCTTTTTTTGGTTCTGAAAACCAAGGTGTGGTTTGTTTTTTCAATAGCTCAAACGGTTGCCGTGATACTAGTAAACGAAGCTAATATTCACCTATAACGTCGCGCATGGAGATAGTATTTCTTCGTGATTTTCACGTAACTTACCGGTACGATATACGTTCTCTAAATGGAGTACGATTCTGCTAAGCATTCTGGACATTGGCGTCGAATTTTCGAACTACGGTGTGCGGGGAAAATACAGATAACTAAATATTTCGACGTTAATAATAATTCCTAAATCTAAAAGTGACCAACGAAATCTTACCTTTTTTTGGTACCGAATATAAAGGTGTGCTTTGTTATTCAAAACTCAAACGGTACCGGTCTTACTGTTAAACGAAGCGAATATACACATGTAACGCCGGACATGGTTATAGTAGTTCTTCGCGACCTTCGCTAATAATACTGGTACGATTCACGTCCTCTAAATGGCGTACGGTTCTGCTATGCATTCTGGACCCCGGCGTAGAATTTTTGAACTACGATGGCGGGGGAAAATACAGACAATTAAATACTTCACCGTTAATATTAATTCCTAAAAGTAAATGTGACCAACGAAATCTTACCATTTTTGGATACCGAATACAGAGTTGTGGTTTGTTATTTCAATATCTCTCACGACTGCTGTGTTACTGTTAAATGAAGAGAATATACACCTGTAACGTCGGCTAGGCGATAGTAGTTCTTCGCGACTTTCACATAACATACT
>NW_017100478.1:281280-284755 GCF_001263275.1 Habropoda laboriosa | reverse complement strand
AGAGTTGTCTTAACTAAAATTAAATCTGACTAAATGTCACATTTACTTCGACAAAAAGATACAACTTTTCAATACTTAAATATTTATACAAACGAACACTACATACGCAACGATTAATAAAAAAAAAACACTGATCAAGAGATCATAAGCAAACCATCTCATTCACTTCGATAAAACCTCTTTCTAATCACCATCAACATTCTTTCCAGGGATAACAGAGTTGTCCATGGACAAACCGGAATCCGACGAAGAGGAGGAACACTGGAAGGATGCCTCACCTATCACACCGACCTGCAGTCCCACCTCCAAAACTCTACCAACAGACAAACCTCCGAAAACCATCGAGGTCGACGTGCACGATTTTCAACCAACAAGCCCCCTGGACGAAAAAGACATCCTCATCATCGACGGAAGCGTGACACCACCCAGCAAGAAGATGGCTATGAAGTACAACCAGGAGATATTCACAGGTGTAGAAAAAGTCGCTCCAAAGGTGAAGTTAAAGATGGAGCCAGTGATAGAATCCAAAGAATTACCAGATAAAGTGCCTGAAATCGCAAGACAACCGTCATCAACCATTGGAAAACGCCCGGACTCTGAGAAAAGAAGAAGCTTAAGGCGTATGGACTCTGAGGAACGAATGTCCTCTTCTAAGGAAGTGGTGAACAAGGCAGACGTGGTTGAGAAAGGCGCCAGGAAGAAGATTTTCAAAAAAAAGGATCACGATCGAAGATCTTTCAGGAGGAAGATAGACGAGAGCGAAGAAACGTACACAGAAGTCTGCAAAATGGAGGCTGACGACTCTAAAAGGAGGACAGAGCTAGAGGAAGTTGTGACTAGGTCCAGAGAGGAACGAAAGAGCCTCAGGGAGCAGGGGTGTATCGAGAGGGTGACGGAATTCCTGAGTAAGCACAGTGCGTTGACGTATTCCGACATGGCTCCAGACAGCGAGGAGGAAATGACTGTCCAGTCGCCTGTTGAAGACAAAGAGCAACGTATTGTTCGTCCTTCTAGCCTTATAGAGGCTCATGATGTGTCTAGTCGAGGTATTTCGGAGGAAGAGTCAACAGTACGAGCGAAGAGGGAAACTTTACAGAGGTCTGAGGAGCTGGTGAAGACGCCCTCTTCAATAGAATCGGAGAAATACATTGTTACGCCTGTTAGAACAACTGTCACGACTCTAGACAAGCCTCCAGAAAGTGCCGAAGAGGTGAAGATATTGGTGACGGGTTCAGAAACAGAGGCACCAGTGGCTACCAAACGACGAAGTTCAATGAGAAAGAGGCCTGGTGCGTTCTCTAGGGAATCTTCCAAAGAATCCTTGCTGGACGACACGAAGAAGGAAGTTAGGATACAGGAGAACGTCGAAGAGATCTTCTTTGAAGATACTAGTGAACAGATTAGTGGAATCCTTCCTGAGGTTCAGCTGGTGAAGGCTAGGATAATCACTGCTGAACAGGCAGCCGCGAATAGAGTAGAGGAACCGGCGAGAATCGAGGTTCATTCGCCGCCAGAAGTGGTGATGGTGTCTGACTCAGTTAGGGTGAAAACTGGAAGGGTACCATCACCGGAAACCATAAACGTTTCTCAGCTGCAGTTGCTTAGTTTGGCCAAGTCCACGTCTGAGAACACTCTAATGGACACTGGTGATCATATCAGCGAGGAGAATAAAATTTCTCAGAGGAATATTAAGGCGGAGATTCTGTTGGACTTGTCCAAAGTCACTGATGTTGGCGAGGAGGCGGATGTTACTGATGGGGAGAAGATTGATAGGAAGTTGAGTAGGACAGGTAGTGAAGGATCGAAGAGAAGTAGATTGAAGGGGCAGACGAAGCTAAAGGAACATGACGGATTCAAGATTGGCAGTTTGGCGCAACCGGATGAACCGGAACTGACGATCTTGCTGGAGACCGCGGTCATCGAGAGGAGGAGGAACGTCGATGACGATAGGGACAGTTTGGTGGATTATGAGATAGACAAGGAGATTAAAAGGTGAGTAGAAAATGGATAAAGGAGAGAGAAGTTTATGTGTTTTTCGTAATTTTGATTATTATAAATTTACCTTGACTCGATGTTTAAAACCTTCTGTGTTGTGTGTACCACTGATGACATATAACAGTTTCCGGAAATGGAACTTTCATTAAGGGGGAGGAATCATTGAAAAAAATTTCTTTTACTAAGAACTGAGAAGACATCTCTTGGACATTTCGAGTTAATCAGAATTTCTTGGGATAAGCCTCTTGGCGCGTGATGCAACGCAACTGAACTGGGAGAAACAAATGTATATTATAATATCACCACATTCATTTTTTTTTTCTCTTCCACCAGAATTTTGTTATTTACAATACTTCTAGGTGGAAATTTATTAAAGAATATTGTACACGCGCACAATTACAATGCTAATTACAATAAAAGTTGGAGTACCAGTTTCGTTGGTTTGGCGTCATAATTCTTAAAACGCTCTTTTGACAAATTTACACTGTAAAGGATTAATATTGCACTGTGCTCACTTAGTTATACGGTGCAGTTATTGTTGAATTTTATGCTCCGCTATTTGTTTATCAGAATTCTTTACAAGGTATTAACATATTGTTGAAGTTGAGGTTAAGAATTTTAGATAATTGGAAGCGACTTGGCTTTATTTATATTGATTTATGCAGGGTGAACTTGATCGCCTCAAATATCTCACTTGTTTTTGACAATATGAGAAAAGTGTCAAAGAAAGACATTGTTTGGTTCGAAGAGGTAGATATTATAAAAAGCAGAAAATTCTTCTCAAGGTCATCGATGTTTTCTTAAATGGGATTACATATTTTTATCATCATGACGTTACAGCTGAGGTCAAGACCTATCCAGTGACCTATTTTACCGTAACCTTCACGTGACCTTAAGTACGAAAAATTGAGAAATGTTTGGGAATAGATGCAAATAATGAAATAACTAAAGGAGTGAGGATTCTCCTGTGACCAATTGTAGTCGCAGTATTCTAGTCGAGACTTTTCAAAAAAATCGATTTTTCTTTTACATTTTCTGAAGGTAGACATTGGCAGAAGTATAACTGTCGAAGGATTTTTCCGAATTCGTAAAATTGACGAAGGTATAGATGATTAAAGAAGACGACATGTAAGGTAAAGGTATCAGTAGTTGACCAGTTAAGAGAAATCCTTCACGCGAACAATAGTAACCACTTGTTCTGTCATTAAGTAGCGAGAGTCGATGCCTGAAGATACTCTTTAAGCCTTCTAGATTATGTAACAATACCAATTTTTAAAAAAAGTTATGTTATAAAAATTTAAAAAACATATTTAAAAATTCAGTAACTGCTTCAGAAGTTGACCACTCTTAAAAATGAAAACACTAGTAATTGACCCTCTGTTCGTTAGTAGTTGACCACTTATACTAGAAGGAGAATTAAAGCAATAATGTTGGCAATCATTTTAGTATCGTATATTTTTAACAATTACCAGCACAAGTT
>NW_017100478.1:254986-281195 GCF_001263275.1 Habropoda laboriosa | reverse complement strand
ACATTTCCATGGAAATTTCTAAAATAAATAATTAAGTAAATGCATTTTAATTTTCCGGTGGTGTTTATAATATCACACACATGGTTATTTTAAAAAAGTCGACACTGGACGGAGTCAATAATTGACCGTGGATCAGTCAATAGTTGACCATGCGGTCATCCACTAAACCGCAGTATGCTACAAAATTTTGAACTATATTTTGTACTTCTAACAAAGTTAAATACAAAATGGATACATTATAAATCGTAAACAAATTTAAATGACTCACGTCAATAATTGACCGTCAACTGACTGACTGTCAACTTCTAAAAACTATTAGAATAGCAAGATTCAGAATTTGACCCCCCCAATAAACTATTGCTTGTTGTGGTTAGAATAACAAAAATGTTGCATTTATCACTTATAAAACGCTGTGAGAACGTAAAAAGTAAATAATTCAGTCACGAAGAGTTCGCAACGTATGGATTTGTTTGCCTGAACCGTACAGCTGTTCTTAACAGAAACGTTAAGGAAATAGCAATGTAGAGGCATATTACTTACCTTAATGGATTTAGACGTCCGTTGTTACTACGCACACTTCTCGTCACATGTAATTCTTTTGAAATTTAACCGATAGATGGTCTTGGCATGTCGGGTGCATTTTTTTCAAAAGTGTATCACTTATAAAAACCTTATCTTTTACGCTTCTCTAAAAATTGGTCAACTACTGATACCTTTACCTTAGCCCGTAGTCGTAAGTATACCATTCTCATGTAACTGGTATGAGAAACTTTAATTGACCGTAATTTGTAAATGTTGATTGGTCAGAGACTAACACTTTATACGTCGTACATCTTCATTTATTAAACAAAATTCGTATTACATGTTATTTACGGATTCGTGTATTCTCGTATATACATTATAACATATACAGGGTGTCCCAGTTTTTTCTGATAAAACTTTGTCAGTATGTTCGATGGGTAGGTATATATAAGAGAAAAAATGTTACATAGACATAGTTCGTTCGATGACTTATTAAAAAGTTATAACAATAATACGAATGTGCGGTTCTGGTACAAAATAGGAATAGATCAGCGATATCTACATCTAGTCTGTTTATGTAAGCTGTGATATGTGACGCTGAAAGTGTTGAATGTAACTTCTGCCAGTGCCATTCTTGTTTTGTATCATAGTAACCGCAAGTTCTTTACCATTCCTTTCTTATTTCATATTTTTGTTATAACTTTTTAACGAAGCTTCAAAGAAGTTATGTTTATGTATTTTTCTTTTCCCTTACTTATACCCATAGAAGATACTGATAAAGTTTGATTGGAAAAAACTGGGACACCCGGTATAGAACGCAGTACTAATTGAAGTTTCAGTAACAGTGTGCTTACATTATAATTCATTCTTATAAACGAATCAGTGAAACAGAATTTATGTATAAAATTTTCGAATTTTCTAAAAAATTCTTAAGAATTTATACAATTACATGCAACACAGGTACAATCAGGGCTGTAGTGGAGGGTATACGGCGTATACCCTGTGGTTCGATCTGAGCAAATAGCTTATTGAAAATTTGAAAAATTTTGAGACATTAAATTTTTGAATATTCACATAAATATTTTACATTGTTTCAATTTGCTTTTAAATATTTACCTTTTATTTTGACTTTTATATTTTATTGATTTATTTATTCTCGTATTAGAATTATTTTAATAATTTTGGTTAAATTGATTTATAATGAGTTTAATTTATTAGTTTCTAATAAGTATCAACCTAATATTATTGTTTTCGTTAGTTTATTATTTTATATTATATTATTAAATTTGTTTGGTTTATTGCCTTATGTTTTTACTGTTACTAGACATATTTCTATTAACTTGATTTTATCTTTATCTTTATGATTAGGGTTTATTTTGTATGGTTATTTAAATAAACCAACTATGGTATTTAGGCATCTTGTTCCTAAGAATACTCCTAGGTTTTTAATGAATTTTATGGTTTTGATTGAATTTGGATTGGATTTCTATAACTATACATAGTTCAAATAAAAAAATATTTTTATATACCTTTAGAAATCTTCAAAAATTTTTATTCCACATACCGTATACCTTCTGCTGATTTTACGACTACAGCACCGGGTACAATTGTTGCAAAAATACAATAGTACATTCGAATCAATTTTACAAAGATCAGTTTTCTGAACTTTAACAATATTCAAAAAAGAAACAATATTCAATTAGAATAAAAATACATATAGTCTCATGAAATAACAAAATTCATCAATACTACTTCTATACCAAAAACCTACAATTGCACCGCAATTATGAAGGAGTAATTTGCATTTCCACATCAATTAATGTGATATATAATCAAAGAACATTTATGTTCATTTCGATTCTTTTAGTTCAATAAATATTTACACTTGCGAATATGTAAATTTTTATTTTGCGATTTAAATCGTCCACTCGTCAGTGAGCATGTAGAGACATTTATGATAGTTAAGTAAAGCTAATTACGGGAGGAAGTTTGACGGACCAATGTCTATCCGCGATCTGAATAATCATGTAAAGGGCTTCGAATGTCGATTAATGGAGAATGTTATTTTCCGTGCAGCCTGCTGGCTGGATTACGCGAGTGACCGTAGGAACCCCGCGAAATGCGCACAATTGGTTGGAAATGTAGGTCGTCTGGAATACCACACAGTGTTTCGCGACCCGAAAATTCTATAGCCACCTCCCCTTTCTCTGTTTTTTCTCTCTCTCTCTCTCTCTCTTTCTCTCACCATTGGGGAACTAAAATAGGCCTGTTGATCAATTATTTTTCTTAGCAGGCTCGAGCGTCTGGAAGTTTATTCGATGCACGTTTACTTATTTACAAGGCTTTGAAGCTTAAAAATGATTTAACGGTGTATTATTTGTGAATCAACTAAGTTGAATTTTGATTTTCAAATTTTAAAAAACTTAAGAATATTGCAAATTTTCATAATTGGTACTTAGAATAATTGTGAATGATTGAAGTTAAATAGTAGGAGTTTCAGGATTGTTTTTTGTAAATTAAAACTGCTTGAAGTCACAAGAGATTGAAAATGGGAAAGAAAGATTCAAAGGAGCATGGAAAGTAGAAGTGTAAATAAGTACATAAATGGTTTTAGCTTGGAGGCCTGGATTCTGTCCTTGTGCTTAGAAAAATTAAAAAAGCGTGCAGCAAAGAAGCTGAAATAAAACGAAGGAGAAAAATGAAAATAGTAATTACACTGTATGCAAAACTTAATCCCTTCGTGGGTATTTCACGATTTAAAAAATATTTGTTGCTTTCCAGTTTCCTCTAAAAATTATCTCCAAAAAATTAAATTATTCATTTCTGTCTCTTCGTCCCTAAATTTACAAATTTTCTGCAAGGAGTTATATTTCACGAAACTAACGATCAAATAGCACGCTACTTCGTGAAACTTGTCATTTGTCTTTCAATGATATTCCAATGCTCCACGATCCCTAAAACTCGCGGCAATCTCTTTTCATCGCGTTCCCGCGATTTTACAAAAGACTCAACAAACCAAAAACGAAACGCCACAAAGACCTCCCGAAGCAGGTAGTGGAAACAGCAGCCAGGAGGAGCTACGAAAGTGGGTTAAAGGAGTAGACAGCGTCACTGCAGCTTTTTTCTTCTTTCTTCTCCGAGTTATTTTCTGTGCTTGAGAACTTGCGCCCTCTCAACGAACGGAACGGAAGTGTATGGAGCTGGCGTTACCAACCTAAAGTAGTAAAGAGAACATTAGTTTGATTACAGGGGGAAAGTTGCAAAAGACCCCATTAGCTTGATGCTCACCAGGTTGCAAACAGGATGGGGCTCCAGGCTTGAGTGTAACGTGGTAATATAACTTTTGAGAAGTTTGGAAATTTACAGAAGTGTTTAGGTAATCATAAGTTTTTTTAAAATTACTTACGGGTTTGTAAACGAATCCTCTCTAAGCGTTAGTGGGAGGTTTGCCTTCATTTCGTAGGGAATTTTATTTAAATCGTACGTTTCACGGATTTTCACGAGCCTGGATGTTACACGTTGCTGCACTACGGTGGAGGTAATCTTGGATGAGTTCTACTCCCGTTTCGGAGTGGATAGAGGTCGTGGAACACTGTTAGGCGCATTCTGTAGCCGGATTTATGGCATCGTCTCAAGTGGTTACGCGTTACAGGCAACTATTTTCGTTTCGGATAAATAATAGCTGTTTATTGCGTTGCCTGCAAATCTAGACGCTAGGACTAGGCATTCCATAAATCCTGGAGTCTCTAAATGGCCAAATTAAAAGTAGCTCTGAACCTATGGCTTCGTCAGTGGACCACTTTACGGTGATAAAATCCAGGCCTCCCGTAGATTTCACGAGATTCCCACACATCCGTCCAACGAACACTTTTTCCGGTCATTGTGAACCCTGAAGATTGCACGTCAAGGGCGAAATGGGAGAAGATCTCAATGCACCAGGGAAAATTGATCGGTGGTTGAGAAAATTGTAAAAAGCTAATCAGGCTGTTCAAAACACAACCGGAGTCTTTGTGTCGAAGAGATTGCGGAGAGATACTTTTGAACCTTCGCTGGAGATACCATTAGAAGCTTCGTCAGATACTTTTGGACCATCGCTAAAGATACTTGTACATTTAAACCGTCGAGAGATATATTTAGAAAAGAAACTCACCTAGTACTTCACCTAGACCAGAGTATCGCCTTACTATACATATCCTGTAAACAAAATTGTCAATAGTACTTCGTGTTTAACCAAGAAACTGGTCGTTCGTGTAGTACCTCGTCGGCACACCACGTGCAAAGTATAACAAAACCTGAATGACGATCTGGTCAACCACAGAGAACTAGTAGACACGTTTTCCAGTGATTATCTTTAGTATTCGATTTTGAGAGACTCGTACAAGCCCCAGTCTCGACTTAAGTTCCCCAGAGCTGGGCTCCACACGTCAGGACAGAGTGAATAAAGATTTTGTAAATCAGAATACGTGAATCTCTCTTTAACTGTAGGACAGGGCAAATGTAAGGTTTTCGGTTCCCTGTCCTCGACGACAGTGGCCCAGGTGAGCTTAATGTCAAAGACCAGTTTTAGGTACCTGACTTCCTTAGACCATGGAATGGCCAACTGTCTTATTTATTTCAGTGAAAGATGCCTTGCATTAGTGGATTACAATAGCCTCGGTTTTCCCAGGATGTACAGCTAACTTCCACAATGAGAAATACTCAAAAACGACGTCGAGTTGGGATTGAAGCTTTGTGACGAGCTCCTTGGGTTTCTATGAAGAGGTTATTAGGGCCGTATCATTCGCATACAGGGTCAGCGTGCACTTGTCCTATAATTTAGAAAGTATCGATCCCAGGTTTGAAATGAAGATCTCACCGGTCCAAGACTTGGAGAAATGAGATATTGAGAGATTTGGTGCCATTTATGGTAACAAAGATTTTTCAGTTTGTCAGATATGAACAGATTAATTTAAGAAAGATTGTGGGGAGGCCATGACGAGTTAACTTGACTGTCGGGGTCTGTCCACGCGGAATCAAACACATTCGAGAGATCATGCAAGACCATGGTCGTGTACCTGTGAACGTTGACCTGATGAGTAATCTTCTGCACTACTCCTATCAGCCGATGCACCGTGGAATGGCGCGCTCTGAACCTGAATTGCTGATTTATGAGAGTATTATGCTCTCTGAGATGCTCGACAATTCGACAGTACAAGCAACGCTCAAAGATTTTTCCCATAATGGGCAAAACTGATTAGTCTGTAACTGCTGACTTCACATCGCGGATTCCCTGGCTTGCGAACAGGGATAACCTTGGCTATTTTCCAATCATTTTGGGAATGTGAGAGAATTATTGAAGCTCGGAATATGTAATAAAGCTGAAGGCATGACAGACGCAGCCTTGATTATGAAAGAGATGCCATTTTTGCTTTAAGATTTTCGATAGTTTTATGGATGGCTTGCAACGAGATGTAAAGTTCAAAGAGTAGTCTGGGATCCTCTATACAAAGGTCAGCGATGAAGTTTTCCACTTGAACCTCCTGGGGTTAGGGGGACAATTGCTGTGCCAATCCTAAGGGGAGGAATAGGACCTTTGCAGTTAGCGAGGAGTTTGTAATTCCTCCAAAAGATTGGATCTGGTTTGTTTAACGATGTGATCCGTTTCTTGCATGCATCCCTTTTCATAGCCCTAACTCTGTGATTGACTTCCCCTGTAAGATGCCTGATAACCTCAGGAAATAAAAGATCCTCGTGCTCTGCCAGGCTTTCCGTGCCCTACGCCTCGTGTGGATATACCCCATAATTGAGGGGTCGCTGTGTAATTCAACCCCTTACTTGGTGGGGAAATATATGGTGGTCTTGCAAAGGCAAGTCCTCAATACGGCGCATAGTTGCTATTTATGCAGGGGTATCGATTTTCTCTTTGGTGGAGAAGTTTGTAAGTAAAGTGAAAATTTTTAGAGACTTTATTGAAGTCTTTCCAATCAGTAATACGCTTCCACTCAGGGGGGTGCAACGTATTAGTAGAAGTTTTTGAAAGCATTGGGCTGTGACTGGTGACAAATTCATCCAAAAGCTCTGTGAGAATTGACAAGAAATATATCTAGCGTCGATGGGTTTTGTCCATATCGCCCCAAGAATGTGAAATTTTGAGAGTGAACTGTCCTATGTGGACTGCGGAGGGCGTGCTGGAAGAGAACTTTGCCATTTTTGTTTGCCATGAAGTTGTTCCAACCGGAATGCCTTGTGTTGAAGTCACCCTCAACTACGAACGGGTGACCAATGCCAGTGATAGCATCAAGATCTGCGTCAGATAGCTCGCTGCTAGAAGGATTATATACGTCGCCTACGTACAAAAAAAGAGCGGAAATATGTACGAAGGTGGCGTTAAACCCGGCCGTGCATGCAAAAGTGACCTACCTGCACGTAACAGACGCATGCACGACGAAGGCCACTACTTCTCTAGAGCCGCGAATCCGGTGCCCCCGAAAGATTTTGTATCCAGAGATACTAAAAGAGATCTTTCGAACAAGCCAGGTTTCGGTAACGATGACAACATGTATATTGTATTTTTGCAGATCCACAATTAGTTCGTCTCGTTTCTTCGTGACAGAGCCCGCGTTCCAGAAGAGAAAGATTGGTGATAAAGCCATTTTAAATAAGAATCTGGATGATATGTAAGAATGCCTTGAATTGCTTGGATTTAGTCCGGGTACTCTTTAACTTTGTGCAATAGTGCTAAGAGCAAGGTCACAGATCAAATATGTTGATGTACTGTGTTAAATGATCATGAGCGTGACCCCGACAGCACAAAGCTGTTCAAGGGTCGAGGCCTCGCACTAGCACCCATCGACGTAGATGCTGGTACATATGAGCAGTAGAGAGGGCTGGTGGTGGTGGCGGTGGCAGGTTGTGCCTATTGCGAGCAGCAAGATATTCACTCAACGCAGGAATTTAAAGAAATTGGCCGTGTGCTTGCCAGAATAATTCGCGCACGTGGAGGGGATGTCCAGAGTTTTTGCACAGTCCTTTAATGGATGCTGTCCCCTACATTTTTACAACGGTAGGGTAGGTTGCAATTTTACGACCTGTGGCTAAATCCCTGACATCTGAAATATTCTGAGAGCATTAGGTGAAAGCTCGTTTAGGTAAGAAGTTTTCTCAGTAAAGAAGTCTTTCAGAAGCTTTTCGATGGCAAAAAAGATGGTTGATCTTTTTAATCGAATTTAATTTTGTGTTTTGGGGGAAAGCGATTTTGTATAGGCAATATGAACTGGATGCGCTGATTCTGCGGTTTAGATAAGAGCGCGTCATGGACTAGAGACCGTTAAGTTTTGGTTCTTCTTTGAGATCGTCAAGGGGAATTTTGGACTGTCCTTTGTGTCCGTGAAAATGTTCATCTCCTTCCAGAAGCGTAGCCTTGAAATGAAGATAGTCCTGCATGAGGAAGAAATTGAGGCGCATCTTGTTCTTGAGGAACATTAGGATGAAATTTTTGCCATAATTCGATTCCGCCACGATTCAAGTCTTGGCAAACTTGACTATATCTCTCTTGAAATTGCAAACGTAGAGCAGAGGGGGATGGCTGCGGGGTGAGTCACCGACTTGATCGGGTTATTAGCGTAGGGGACACTCGCAAGGTTGGCATTGTTATCCGTTGGAATGTTTACTCCTGATCCGCTCGGAGTTCCAGAAGGTTTCCTGGCCCATGGGGAACGCGGTTTGTTTTGCACGGTTTAACTCGTCCGTGTCCTGGTTTTATTTTTCAAACAAGGACAACATACTGTAACGGTTGCTAGCCGGAACAGTTGGTACATCCACATTTGAATTAAAATCATTAATATTTATAAGATTAATTTTATTACTCGCCACTGGACCTTTTGGATTTCCAGCATTCTCGTTAGGTGCCGCGGTACGCATTATATTGGAACTACATATATTACCAAATTTTTTTTTTTACTCCACTTCCTGGATTGACGCGAGGTCTCCTTGAGAGCTGTAATCCTCGACCACTGTGGTCGAGAATTCCGCTGATGGAGAACAGCAAATCAGGGCGACCGTACGAGGGGGCCCATCCTTGGCCGGAACTTGTTGGTGCTTGAGATTAGATAGATCTTCAATGTTAAACATGTGTCTTATTTTACTATTAATTAAGACTGGGGACGGGTAAAGTGATTAAAAACTCCGAACAATGCAGTAGATTTAACAAAGCTAACACGTGGTAGGGACGCCTGAAAAGAACACTTGAGAACGTCCTTACGTCACAACGGTTACACGCGAAGAGCATAAAGTGACAGAGTTTAAAAGGAGTAGACAGCGTCGCTGCAGCAACCGACCGCGAATATAAATACGGCAAGAGAGAGAGGGAGAGAGACAGAGAGAGCGAGAATATAAGGACGAGCGAGCAGGAATAGCTGCTCACGAAAGGAAGAAGCAAGACGTTATCAAGAGGGTAGATAGAGAAAGAAACCGCAAGCAAACAGAATCACAGAGAGGGATTTTATACGGGGTGGTTTGAAAGAAGGATAATGACGAATTTTTCAACCCTCTCACTGTACAATAAAATGATGAGAAATAGGGAAAAAGTAATTTAAAAATGAACGTTAAAAATGATGATTAACATTATTCACAGTTGCATGTAATTATTTATTTACAATTAGTGACAATGTATACGAAAATAGATGATTTTCGATGAAAGAACCACGAATTCATACACCAGTCGACATACAATTCAAAGACCATTGCATTCTCGTAATTTTTAATTCATTAAACGAATAGTTCCAAGGGGCGGTATATTGCGACCTCAGAGTCTCAACGAAGCCTCGGTTTGGCGGATTGTCGTAATAAACATGTTAGTCACATTTGGCCGCAAGGACCGGGGTTTCGAACAACCATCGAACCGCCATAGACACCCCATGGACTACTCAGCATCGCGACGAAACAATAGCATTCGTTCATAAAACATACCGTTACTGGAGATCGATTTTATTGTTAACAAATTCGGTCCCCCAACAAGCACATCTTCAGTCGACCAATCAGACACACGACACTACCAATCAGGAAACACCTACAGTTTATACAGGGTGTCCCGTAACTCCTCGAACACCCGGAAATGGGGGGTTGCTGGGGTGACTCTGAACAAATTTTTCCTTTTCCAAAATCTAATTTGAAGCTTCGTTTTCGAGTTATTAACGAAAAACACTGGCCAATTACAGCGCGCGTAGAGCCTGCGCTCAGGGGCGGAGAACAGAGGCTCATCCGCGCGCGATCGAACAAATGCGTATGCGTGACTTCTCGGTTCTCGATCGCTGTCAAAAAAATTTGACTTTGCACTGCTGTTTTTATAAGACTTAGAGAAATGGTTTTTGGCCGTCATTCCGACGTTTGTATAAATTTTTGAAAAAACTGCAATTAGTCTGAATCGCGAAGAAAATAGCGAAGGTCGTTTTTACAACTTTTTTATCTGAGCTCGGAATGAAAATCTAAAAAATACGTTTTGTAGATCTATGTCAATTATACACACGGTGAAAATTTCATCGAAATCGGTTAATGTTTCTATGAGTTACAAACGGTTAAAGATGATGAAAATCGCACTATCACGACTTTCGGCGTAAAACTATAATAAATCTGCAGATTCTTACATCTTTCGATGCCTGTTGCTTGTTTCTCCATCAACAGATTTCGATGAAATTTTATAATTGATATCGGTTTCCAAAACGTATTTTTTTTCTTTTTCATGAATAACAAGAAAGTCGTTTAATAACTGTGTTCGACACTTTTATTCGTTATCCGAAAGGAATAAAGTGTTTTATTACTTATGAAAAACTTACCCATTCGTCCACGAATTAATCTGCTTCGACGGAACTGGGTCAGTGTGTCGATCCTGACCTATCCGAAACATCTGATGTTACGACCGGATCGGTGAACTCACATGATCGTTTCTCACCAAACGTCGCGCGGTCAGCGGAAACATATACCAAAAGAAGAGACAAAGTTGCAAGCGCGATCTCTCTGTTGTGCAACTTTGTTGCTGCGAATCGCTCCTTATTTTAATAAGGAACACGGTTAATGCATATATGTTCCATACAGATGCTTTCGTACAAGCCGCATTATCCATAGATGAATAAGTTGAAAATGTGGCTTAGCACTTTTTCATTTGAACACAAGTGCTCAAGTAAATGCTTGTGGCAATGTTTTGCGTACAAAGTACTGCATACAACAATGTATAACATATTTCATATTCTACATGCTTGAACGTGCAAAATTAATCATGCATATTCGTGAAAATGACGGAAAACCTTTACGCTTGTATACGACGAGTGTAGTACTAACACAAATAATAATTAATAACTCATTATTTACGACGAATTTGTGAACTTTTAGAGTTGAAGAATGAAGTATGGACCTTCAGCAACTTCCCTGTATAATTTTTAGCACGTTAGACCCGTTTAATAACTAGTTATTAACAATTTTAGTATGTGATGTCGGGAACGATACCAAAAACCGTCATGTATCTTTACGTTTTTGCAATAATTTCATAGCTTTCTACTAAATTCTCATGCAAGTAACTATACGCGTCTCAAAGGCAACTCCTTCAGCTACATAGAAGGGTTATCTGCAGGGGTGGAGAAAAATGTTGAGCATGTATAACGACGTCTTTTTTGCCTTCGTTCCCGTGAAAGTTGAGGTTGCAAATTGATCGAGGTGTGGGACACGGTTGCAGTAGCAGGAAAAGAACTCTTATATCGTTGAACGGTGATTTTTAAGTAGCAAGATACTTTTCTTTCACTGCTCATCTTTGAAACTTGAATGCACACATTGTTGCAGTCTCTATTCTCGAATGCAACATCGATGGAAGCACTATTTCGAATGCAAAACATTGTTGTACGCGTTACTTTTGAACGCAAAATTGCTTGAAGCGTTATATTTGAAAGCAAACATTGTTGGAATCTCTATTTCTGATTGCAACATTATCAGAAGCGTTATTTCGAACGCAAACATTATTACAAGCACTACACTTGAATATAACATCGTTACAAGCGTTGTTCTCGCTTGTAACATCGTTAACTCGTATTATTATCGCTATTGTTATTCACTCCCGAAAATCGCACATTGTTGCAAACGCGTACCGGGTTTGCAACTTTGTTGCCGCGAATCGCTCCCGAAAATTGCACAATGTTGCAAACGCGTTCTGGGTTTGCAACTTTGTTGTCGCAAAAATTTGCACATTGTTGCACGACGCGTCGTTTTGCAACATTGTGCTTTTTTCGGGATCGACTCCCGACAACAAAGTTGCAAGCGCGATACCCTCTTTGCAACTTTGTCGCCGGGAGTCGCTCCCGAAAATCGCACAATGTTGCAAACGCGTTCTGGGTTTGCAACTTTGTTGTCGCGAAAATTTGCACATTGTTGCACGACGCGCCGTTTTGCAACATTGTGCAATTGTCGGGAGCGACTCGTGGCAACAAAGTTGCATAACGGAGAGATCGCGCTTGCAACTTTGTCTCTTCTTTTGTTATCCGCGGACCGCGCGACGTTTGGCGAGAAACGATCATGTGAGTTCACCGATCCGGTCGTAACATCAGATGTTTCGGATAGGTCAGGATCGACACACTGACCCAGTTCCGTCGAAGCCGGACGCATTTGTTTGATCGCGTGCGGATGAGCCTCTGTTCTCCGCCCCTGAGCGCGGGCTCTACTTGCAAACGCGTTCTGGGTTTGCAACTTTGTTGTCGCAAAAATTTGCACATTGTTGCACGACGCGCCGTTTGTTCTCCGCCCCTGAGCGCGGGCTCTACTCGCGCTGTAATTGGCCAGTGTTTTTCGTTAATAACTCGAAAACGAAGCTTCAAACTGGATTTTGGAAAAGGAAAAAGTTGTTCAGAGTCACCCCAGCAACCCCCCATTTCCGGATGTTCGAGGAGTTACGGGACACCCTGTATATACACTAACACACCAGCGAAACAGACATTAGCATTACAAGAGTACTACAACACATCACTCTCTGTACAGTTAACTAAACATCAATTATACATTCGTCAATAGAGTAGCTCAATTTCTAGTGCCGTTTTTTCACCATCTCACATCAACTATTAGAATATCGCCCTTACGGCATTAATTTGTTGTGAGCGCACCGACGCTCAGCTCTCATTCGAAATACGTTCGAATTGCGAATTCGAGTATCGTACATGTAGAATGAAAAATTGTGTATTTGGCTGTTTGCTTAAGTTTCTTTGGGATTATTGCCTGAAAGGGTTATTTTGAAAGCAAATAATTAGCAAATTAAGGTAGTTTTTATTTGAAAATTAGTTAAGTGAACTTCATCTAAAGGTACATTTTTTTAAAGGTGAAAGCTCATTTTCCAATTGAAAGTCACCAATCTTGAACTTTGCTCACCAACGTTAAAATATCCTAACATTTACTTAACCTTCTCTAAATTTATATTTTCAGCAATTTTTACCGCAGTTTTCCAAGTTTAAACTTATATAAATAAATTATGCGAATATCCCAATACACGTTCCTGTGTACGTGTCCATCTATGAATATGTACACGTGTACTATAGCAAATTCCTTCTTCTTGACTGTTGCGTATAAATATTGACAATCGTACAAAATTTAATACAAATGTTGAAGAAGCATTTCACTTGAGTCAACATGACAGAATTCCATTTCGTCCTACTTTTTTCAATTTTTTTATGTAACAAACACATCTTTATGTCAGAAGTGTGAAAATAGAGAAATTTATATAGTATATTCCGGAGTATTTTGGAACGAACTCGTTGAATATGGAACATTCGAATAAAATGTTAATAATCTTCCGAATGCAAAAAGTTGATCTTTGAATGTTGCAGTTATTATTTTGTACATCCTTTGGCTGCATTTTATGTTGTATGAATCTTACAATTTACCTATTTATCGATAAATCTCCTGCTACAATTACACACTTGCCCCATCACTTTACTAGTTTTTTTACGCCAGCAGTAAAGAATTGTACGTTTTGAAATCCGAGCTAGTTTTGCACATTTGTTTTCACTTCTTCGTTGCTGTGATTCTCGACTCCACAAAAGTAGAGTCGAACGAAAAGAAATTTGACAGAGCGTGATACAGGACCTGTAAGTCCGATGTGACCGAGCCTCTATGCTTAATGTTTCCTAACTTAAAAAATTTTTATTAAAACAAGTTCTTTCATGTACATGGTGTTCAGTAGTCTGATAAAGAAATGTTACAAACAAAAATTATTCAGTCCTCGATCGTAAAGAAATTGCAAAAATCTTTTCGTTCTTTCCATGAGAAACGGTGGTCACCTTAATTTTTTTAAAATAGCAGCATGTAATTTTTTCTGTGCGGTATTGTAAGTGACATTGAGACAAATGAAATAACTTATTGAGAAAATAATTAAGTAAGTCAAACTCAATCAATGTTATTCAGGAATGCTTTATCACTGAATGTAAACAGTAAACAGATTTGTCACAGATTCAACCATACTTCGTAATCGTATTTTTGCTAAATGTTTCTTGAACTTGTTAGTTTTGTACCTGCGGCAATTAGACAAGATTATTTGAGCACTTACATGGTGTTCAATAGCAGGTATGTAATACGATTGCATACCACGAAAAAGAAGTCTACGACAAGTCTGTTTATTGTTTACATTCAGTGATAAAGCATTGTTGAGTAACGTTAATGTTTGACTTACGCGTTCCTAAGGATCCTCGTTACATTAAAAATGATTTTCTCAACAGTGCATCGAACTGAAATACCTTTGTCCCACATTACTAAATTTGTCTTAAACAACAACGCGTAGAAAAAATTATATAGTGCCATTTAAAAAAGTGAAGGTGATCTCGATTTTGTATTGGAAGATTCTTATTTTTTTTGCAATTTGTTGACGATCAAGCATCGATTTATTTTTATTTACAACACTTTTTGTCAGATTACCGGAAGTGTTTGAAAAATTGTGGCGACTGTTACACCGCACAACCTGCATTGAAGTATTTTGTCTCCCAGTTCAGTTGCATCGCATCACGCGTGGTAGGCTTGTTTAAATTTATTTTCGATACATATAAACTTATCCAAGAAAAATTCTGGTTAGCTCGAAATATCCAGGACATGTTTTCGTTCTTAATAAAACAAATTTAAAAGATATTGTAGCGACCGTAATGCTAAACACCCTGTATACTGAAACAGTTGTCAAACAGCTCTTTTAAATTGATAACTTATGATTTCGAAAGTATCTTGCTTCTTGTTCAGATATTTTTTCTTTACTTATTGAATATCCTTCATATACAGGGTGTCCCGTAACTCCTCGAACACCCGGAAATGGGGGGTTCCTGAGGTGACTCTGAACAACTTTTTCCTTTACCAAAATGTTCTTTGAAGCTTCATTTTTGAATTATTAACGAAAAACACCGGCCAATCAGAGCGCACGTAGAGCCCGCGCTCAGGGACGTGCGAACGGAGATTCACCCGCGCGCTATCGTGAACGACGCGTACGCGTGACTTCTCGGTTATCGATCGCTGTTAAAAAAATTTCACTTTGCACCGCTATTTTTATAAGGCTTAACGAAATGGGTTTTTGCCGTCATTCTGACGTTTGTATAAATTTTTGAAAAAACTGCAATTAGTCAGAATCGTGAAGAAAATAGCGAAGGTCTGAAAATAGCCTCTGTTCTTCACCCCTGAGCGCGGACTCTACGCGCGCTGTGATTGGCCAGTGTTTTTCGTTAATAATTCAAAAACGAAGCTTCAACCAACATTTTGGTAAAGGAAAAAGTTGTTCAGAGTCACCCCAGCAACACCCCATTTCCGGGTGTTACACTCTTTACGGGACACCCTGTACACATTAGTCACATTTACATCACGGTATCGACGCATCAATTTCAACGTGACCGTAGAAAAAGCGACATTCCATTTGCACCAATCTAATATAACACGAATCATACCAAAAGCGGAGAACAATTCGTTTGTAACAGGGGTTGTTTCACGTTCCTCACGCACATAGTGCCTCCCTAAATCATTCGACCCTCCTTTCGGAGCACCCAGTAGAGACGGACGCGCGTTGAAACGAGACGGGAAGAGTGTTCGCGGAGGAAAGAGAGACGGGAAGCTCTGCGGCAACGAAACTCGTCGCTACTTCCTCCCACGCGATTGCAAAGCTCCGTAACTCGCGTGGACTCGCGCGCGCACACAGGCCACAGTGTGCCGGGCGTGCGTGTGCATGCATTCGCAGGAGAACGCTCCTGGAGGTGGTTGCTCGCGATTAGTCGCGATTCTGACTGCCTCGACTCTGCTGTACTTTTTCTCTCTCTCTCTCTCTCTCTCTCTCTGTTTCTCTCTGTCTGTCTTTCTTGTTATCGACGTGATACGCTGTGGAGATAGCTCGAAAAAGAAGAGACAGCTCGGTGTGGTAGCTGTTTCAGTAGTGTGGGTGCGCGCGTGCACCGCCACGTTCTCGAGCGTAGTACACGCGGAGCGGAGCGTGTTGTTTATTAGATCAGAGTAAGCCAGTTTGCAGTGACGCAGCGACAGTGAACACCTTGGCTTCGCGGAGGAACCTGAGAGGTAGCTCGTTCTTTTCTTTTTCCTTTTTTTTTTTTGTTGGTCGTAATAATCTTTGTTTTTTCTTCTTCTTCTTTGGAGTTTTCGAGACTTGAACATTTAGCTCGAAGTGTGTTATTGTGAATTTTTGGTTATTCTGTGCTGTTTGTTGTGGGAAGGTGAACGTTTGGAATCATTTGCTGGCAGGGTTTGTAATTCGACTTTTTGCTGGTTTTCGTGGATATTTAGAATTAATATTGCAGATATTTTTCAGGTTTTTGTTGTTTTCAACTCTTTTTTATGAAAATTCCGGCGTGTATAATGATGTACAGTGGTTCTGAATCTTTTGTTCTTTTGTTTATTTGGAATTACTGGTGCAAGCAATATTGCCAGTTTACGTTGTTCCTATAAATTTTAGTATTGTAGAGCTCGCCGTGGTAATTTCAGTTCTTTAACTACTTAGCTGGAAATTTTGGTGTACATTGCAATGTATAGTGTTTCGAAATTTTCGATCTCTCATATATTTGGTATTAATGGCGCAGACAGTATTGACCATTTACTTTGTTTTTACTTTGTTTGCTCTTCAAAGTTATTTGAAATTTTTATCCTTGGTTCGAAGACTTCTTGTATTCCTGGCAATGTGTAATTTCACTAAATTTCCATTATGCCATATATTTCCAATCAATTGTTGACAATTTACTGTGTTTCTGCAAATTTTAGTATTACAGAGTTTTTTAATGTAATTTGAAACTTTTATCCTTGTTTTGAGAAGCCTCTGTGTACCTTGCAATGTGTAATTAATAATTATCCTAAACTTCCATTATTTCATATATTTCTAATCAATTATTTGTGTTGTTTCGATTAGCATATTTGTTCATTCGTTTCAGTAACAATTTATCTTGTTCTTACAGAATTTGGCATTCTTGAATTCTTTGTACTAATTTAAGATCTTTATCTATCTTTCTGAAACTTCCTAAGCACCTTCTATAATGATTCTAACCTTTGACTGACAATGTATTCAAAGTGGTTTTGGAAATTTCGATAGTCTAAAAACCTGATGTTGCATTTTTAAAGATGGAATTATTTATTAAAATTGTGCAATGAATCCTTTCGAATTGCAAATTTCTTCGAAAAATATTATTTATGGAAATTTTTATTTTCTCCTATCATCTATAAAGTATTTCAAAGGTTTAAAATCTGAAAATTTTCGATAAATCTCGAATATTCGCTTATGTTTCAGTAGATATAAAAGAAACCTGCGAATGATTTACACTAGACGTAAAAACAAAGTCTTATCGGCCCTGCTGCGCTGTAAATTATCAAAGTTTAAGCATCTTTAAATTTATCAAAATTCCTAAGATCTTTACGAACTCATAAACATTCAAGACATTTCATTTTATCGGCAACTCGATCTATATTTTCCGAAGCATGAAAAATAGTTATTTCTCTAATTTCCAAAATTCTCGCAGGCGTACAAAAATTTTCAAGGAGAAAGAAAGATTAAGACCGTGAAGATGTAAAAAACATTGTCTAATTCATATTTTCACAATACTTTATCGTAGTTTTTAATTTATCGATTAAAGTTGACTAAAGTAGTTTTTATCGATTGCTTCGAAAAAGTTTACAAGGAAATGCGTTGAAGTCTTATTATTAGGTGAAATAATGATTGGATAAGCGGAAAGCCACGGCAATACTTTTGTAAGAGTTCTCGCGCGTCGCTTCTTCCGCGTTCGACCTGATAGAGGTTATTCTGGCTCGATATTTAAATTACGCTTGTTCGAAGGAGAATTTCAAGCTGTTCTGAAAGCTATAGGTAAAGGGTGAGCGATAGTTGTTTCGCAGCTTGATTAGTTTTAGCTTGCTGAGTCGTTATAGAAACTATAATTGACCATTGATGCAATTTTCGGGTATTCTTTGAAAGTATAGGCAATTTAATATTAAACTATTTCAGTATTGAAATAATTCAATATTAAATTGTATTCACACTTCAAAATTTTCCAAAACATTTTCTGCTCTGTTCTTTTTATATTAACTTTAATGTTTGTACTCCGCTTAAATTCCCTTTGAAATCGCTAAATTTTACGTCTCTCTGAATTTCTAGCTGCTCTTTTTTTTACGATTGAAATCACCAACAAGGAAACAAATGAAACGTATGCAAAAATAAGCTCGCCTCGTTGGTGATGTAATTTTCGCAATATAAAAAAAAATCCACAGCGATATTTCTCGACGATGACTGACCGTCATCGATAAATCGATCGTCGAGAAATTTGGATTGCGGGAATGCTTTTAATTCGTCTGAAAATAAACACGTTTCCTTGCAGTTCTACCGTCTCGTGCTTTACAAGATAATAATTGTCAAGGTAGACAGAAATAAATCTGTATTTTCGTAGCAATTTTCAACGCTTAATTGATTCAATTCGTCGAATAGCTTCTTAAAAATAAAAAGAACCATTTGCACGTTTCATTTGTGATTTCGTTTGTTCAATTTTCGTTACGTATATTTCAAGAAAACAGAGTAACCCTTTTTATTTGAAAACTAAGTTAACAGCTGCTAAGGGAAAAAGTATGCTTGAAATTTATCGGAGACAAACTTTACGACACTACGCTATAAATAAAGTACTTGTACTGTAAACTTCAAGCGTTAAATACGATGCATTCTGTGCCTTAAACGAGTTAATTCTGCGCGTTCAAGTGTAAAGGATTTTGTCGGGAATTAAGAGTCGAAATTTCATTCGGGAAAATCTCTTCAAATCGTAATTCTTCACGTATCAAAAATAACCGTAGGAGAATAAAGTGATTCGTCGCGAAAATGAAAAAAGGAAAACACAATGGCTCTGTTCTCCTTTATTTTTCACGGCAAATGACTGCCATTTTAAAAGACCGATAAGCACAACACGCATTATTAACGATAACGGGCGGCCATAACCTAAGACCCGTCCACTTTTCACGCAAACTACCGGTGACATCGTCTTTCTTTTCTCCTCGCTTCATTTATCACGGCGTTGTATCAACGAGGATATTTCTCGACTTTTTTTTCCAAAGTTCCAAGATCCTCGCCAAGTATCGACGATCAACTCAGGCGGAGGAAAGCTCATACGACGACCTAATGTTGTTGTTAGAGCGCGTCCAATGCATCGAGATGCCATTATATAAGAATTATTATAAGCGGCAGAAACGCGACCGCTACGTTACATCCGTGACGACATTTAAGCGGTCGTATTCGTGTGAATCGGCTGTTCGAAGTCGTAGGAAGACGTCGTAACGAGGAATTATTCGAGTAGTCGCGCGGCTCTTTTGTCGCGAATTTACGACACGGCAGCAACGGCTTTAAAACCACGCCAGATTTAATGAGGCGACGTTTGAATGACTGGACGTGTCGATAGAATTTCTCATTTCGCCGATTACGTGCTTCTTTATGGATTCAATATTTATTTATTTGTTTATTTAATGGGGTGTAAATTCTTTACACGTGTGACATACAAAGTATAATAACTGCAGAAGAAAAAATAATACAATACAATGGTGTTAACAACGGTGAGGAAAAAGGTGGACATATATTAGCCGTATTAACTATCTGATCGAGATAATTAAATATAAAAACGTAATAATGTAATAAAACGATATACAGGGTGGGTCTTATCTTCTCTAGCTGTGCTGGTAGGAATTTAAATGATGTCAAAGGATGAATAATATGGAAGACAAATTTTTTTATATTTCTTATCTGTATGTTGGAGCAGATATCGATGTGCATTTAAACATACAACCTTAAAGTGACTCGAAAATTTTCTCTCATTTCTTTCATCAAAAAAAATTTGTCTTCCTTCTTATTCACCCTTCGAAACCATTTGAATTACACATAAAAATGTTCCGGTACCAGCAGTTAGAGAAAATAATTAGACTATTTTAAAAGAATAGAATATAGTGAAACTTAATAATATTTGGTACGATGCCGAAAGTTTCTAGCTGGTGTACAGGGTGTCCTAGTTTCTTCCGATGAAACTTTATCAGTATATTCTATGGGTATAAGTGAGAAAGAAATGTTATATGAACGTAGATCGTAAGTTACAACGAAAATACGAAATACGATAGAAATAGTATTAGATGTGCAGTTATAATGTAAAGTAGGTATAGATCAGCGATATGTAGAAGTACTTACCTACATCTAGTCTGTTTATGCGAGTCGCGTTTACGATCCGAGATAATTGAAGGTGTTGAACGTAACTTCTGTCAGTGCCATTCTTGTCCTGTATTGTAGTAATTCGTATTATTCTTATAACTTTTTAGTAAAGCTTCAAATGACAAAGTTTGATAGGAAGAAACTGGGACACCCTGCATAATATCTGAAAAGTTCGATAATTTCGGAGCAATTTAAGGGAGCTAAGAGGAATTTAGTTACAGATGAAGTTGCGTATTGCGTAACAAAGTTTATTTCCGACAATAATTACCTGATCCAGCTTTAAAATATTTGAAAAGTAGTTAGCGACGTGAGAGACAACTGTTCGAACATGTTCAATGATTTATGAGGGGAGAAAAAGACCAGCCAGCTAACGAAACTTTTTAATAGAACTTCGGTCGAGAATATTCCCTGAACGTAAACCTGTATCTTTATTAATCCATAAATTTTGTTACACTTTTTCCCCCCTTTGGAAAGCTTTATCGCCTCATTTGCATACACTTTGTACAATATGTAGTAGTCGTGCAATTTTTGTGTAATACCGAGGAGAACTTTTACATTGTTGTCATAGAAGGTTAAGCAGCAATTGCAAAATGTCGCTTTATTATGTAAATTCATTTATATCTTTCTTTTATATTTTTGATAACTGTTTCTTTCAAAAAATTGAATATCACTATTCCAAAATGTATTCAATTAACTTCTAATTAACTGTACAAATAATTTAAGGCTGCTATTTATTGTGTCGGTATTTAAAACAATTTTTAATCGGTATTTCGAATAGGTAGTCAGTGTGTATAATAAAACATCCTAACGTAACCTAACTTTAAAAAAAATTTAAATTTTGTTAATCAGAAAACAAATTAATACCGACCAAATAATTGAATACTAAAATATTCAGTTTTACTGACAATTTGTGTAAAAATATATGTACCATTAATTAAAAACAATACTGACCAAATTAATGGAAATGATAATTTAATCAGAATGTCAGTATATGTGATGATCAAGGAACTATTGTTTATTTAGATGTAACTACCGAAGAGATTATACATTCTTTTCTTTCTGTTTATGGTACAAATCACAAATAATGATTTATTAACGAATTACAATGGAAAATTCATCTGACATCGCATTAATTTTCTTTCTTAATTATTCAAACTATTCTACTAATTAATGAATCAACAGGAAAGAGTAATTTTCTCATTAGCCAGGTAAACACAGATTTTCTCACAGTAATAAAATTCTGATATACAAACTCAGTATGCAAATCTTTTGCATACTTTTTTCCTCGTCCACTATACTTATCCAATCCTATTTATACAACTCATTACCACAATTTGCTGTCTGAAGCGGAAACATACTCCTCAAGTCGTGCAACCAAGGAAACAATAATCATTTCGTGTGTTCTCTATTTCAAAATATTCAGTGAAATAATCAAACATTTGTATAGAATGTGAAGACTTACATCTTGTTTGTTAATATTTTATTACGACATATTTTCAAATGTTTAATATTATCTTGCAATTGTTTGAAATTACAGTAAAAGATTTCTGAAAAGTTCCTTCAGTTACTTAAATAGTCTCCACTATTTAAACTGTAATAACGATAAGGTTGTTAATTAGGCGTGTGAAATATGAATAGCAGACTGATAAAATTCGCAAAGACCGCACATGTACGCAACAAATCACATTCTACATTTTGCAGAACAGACTGTACAAACATGCATCAACAGACACGTTGCTCCCAATTAACTCGATTCTCATTCATCTCTCCATTACTCTATTATACAGGGTGATACACCTAACTCGATGACTTGAAATTACTCATAAATTATTAGCTGTGTGAAAAAAAAAAAATGAAATACAGGGTCTTCCTTTTAAAATAATCAAGGTGACGTTCAAAAGCCTACGTGTAAACAATGTAAAAAAGAAATAATTTGCCTTGCATATTTTGCTTTATACACCCTGTATATCAGTTTTCATGTGTTACATGTCAATTTTCACGTTATGTGAATTACACTGTGTATCCATTTTCTTTCACTCTTTTTCACTACTTATTCCCCTCTCACTCCCACAGTTAACCATAGGAAGTCCAAGCTGTTTGAAGGTTTACTTTAATTTGAAATGGAAAAAAATACGAACATATCTAATTTATTTGCCTGCAGCCATAGAACACTAATATGTGGAATACAGTATCCTATACCTATTTTCCATAATATATACTTTTCCTTTTATATTTTTGCATTAAATATACCATTAGATTCAATAAATGTGTATTTGTTAATTTGTTTTGAACTTAAAATAAACAATTAATGTTAGTAACAAAAAATCGAAATATTATTTTAATTACATGGGGCACAATGTCTCAAAAATTTATAATTCAGGGTTAATCACAATTAAGTACTTTCTGATACAAAAACAAATCACTGGCGACCCACAGAAGTTATTTCATGAAAAAAAAAACTAAACGTGCTTCAAAAATATCTGGGTATTCTTTTCACCTTTCTTTGCATTTCTTACGGTTAATACAACATCGAATCATTGCACCCACCCCCGCCCCACTGCCGATAACCACGCAACATCCACTTAAAACCATTAAGTAAAATCCTGCATTCCATTCCTCCAGTCGACCGTACAATCCATTCACTCAGCCCACAGCCGCGGAATTAATGGGTCACCACGAAGAAGACCCTTGTGTTTCACGCTTTAACGAATTCCTCCGGTTTCTCGTGGCGAGCAAGAAGCCCTCGCTCATTAAGCAGCCAGAAGCAGTCGCTTCATTAGACCTTCCCTCCCTCCACGCCACTATTTTTCCTCATTATTCTTTTTCTCACTCGTGTTTCCTTCTTCTCGAAGGCCAAGGGACCCAGAGGCTGGTTCGAGGCTAGTCGCGGACCAGGAAGTCGAGCTTCCTTCGAGAAAGGTCCTCGAGGCTTTACCACGTGACGACCGGAAGCGACTCCACAGAGACGAGGAGCGAGAGGAGCCAGAGGGAATACCAGAGACTCGAGATTATGACAGGACACTTTGGGAGCAAAGGCGTCCACTACTGGAGGAGACAGTCCTGTTTCGATCAGAAGAGGACAGCAGTTTGATCAGCAAAGAACATTCTCTCGAGTATCAGAGCCAAACTCTAGAGAGTCAACCGTCTGCAGAGCATCTGTTGCTCTCCACATCGTTAGAGAATCTTTTAAAATCAGGACCAGACAACTGGTCGAGCGAACAGTTGGACAGAAGCGTCGAGGAAGCGGAGCGTAGCTTCAAGGAGACCCAGTACTCGCCAAAAGAGAAACGCGACGCTGAAACACAGACTGAACAAGAGACGAAGAGTACTCAGTGCAGTCCAGAACAAAGCATCGTTAGTCCCTCAGAGATCTACAAACACAGTCCTCTGCATTTAGCGAGAAAACTTTATCAGAGTCCTCGTAGAGAGGTCCAGACACAGACTCAAGGAGAGAGCAAGAGTGTCCAGTGTTGTTTGGACGATTTAGGTAGTCTATCAAGGACTTCAAACTTCGAGGATTCGTTTGACAGCCCATCCAGATCAGAGAAGAGCTACGTGAAGGAGTCGAAGAGCATTCAGTGTATTCCCGGGGATCTTTCGACGAGTCCTGATAAGTCTAACGACAGCGTAGCTCAGTTATCGGATCAGGAGAGGCCGTATCGAAGTACAAAGAGGGAGGTTGAGGTTCAAACGTACCAGGAGTCCAAGGCGATCCAGTGCAGCGATGACGAGCTTCTAGAGGCACAAGGGAGTAGCCAGTTGCAAGCAGCTAAGAGGACAGAGAGCTCAGGCTCGTCGGGCTGTGCCTCGCCTACGAAGCTTCCTACTCTGGTGTTCGTCGACGCAGAACGGGCAGACATGACGGTCACGCATCGGGATCATGATGGGAACATGAGCTGGTCCAAGCACTGGGGACCAGAGAGGCTGGTGGAGATCTTCAGGGAGCCGAAAACTAGCTTGGGGCTGAGCATCGTCGGTGGAAAGGTGCGTTACGTGTTGCAACAAGCGCGTTGCTTGGTTAAAAATAAAAGTTTCTGGTGGAGTGTGTTGTTGGGTAGAGAGGGGGGACTAGGTTGTGCAACCGGAAGTAGACTGTATGCCGGGTGAATGGAAGTTTGCGTGAGGTTTCGAACGGTAATGTGTGCAGATCTTTCTTTTTTTTTTCTTTCCTTTGATTTGGAGGTTCGTGGAGATTGAAAAAGTTGAGTGTTTTTGATTTTAATCGAGAGTGAAAGTATTTCGAATGGAAATGTGATTATTCTTCTTTTACCTGGAGTTTTGACGAAATTGGGGATTTGAATTTTATAATATTAATTGGGAGTGAAAGTGTGTCATAGAAATGTGAATATTCCTCTTTCATTTGGAGTTTTGAGGGAATTGGGAGATTGGATATTTTTTGGTTTCAGTTGGAAATGAAAGTGTTCAGTATAGAAGTACGAATCTTCCTTTTTTAAATTGAAGATTGTAGAAATTGGAAGTGAAAGTGTTTGGTATAAAAATATGAATCCTTTTTCTATTTTTTAGGAGATTGAGGATTTAATTTTTTTTTATTTCAATGGAGAGTGAAGGTATGTGATATGGAAATATGAATCTTTTCTCTTTTTGTATGGAGCTTTCAAGACATTGAGGGATTTGATTTTTGGTTTACTTGGAAGTGAAAGTGTTTCATATGGAAATAAGTGTTGATGGGAGTGAATCTTTTTTTTTTTTTTAATTTTGAAAAACTTGGAGAATTTGATTTTTCTTTACTTTAAACTGAAAGTGTGTGATATAGAAATTTTTTGTTGTAGAAATTTCATTTATGGCGATTCAGCAATGTTATGTAATTTTAATAATCCTGATAGTTTCTTGAACTTTTTGTTTACTGCTTTTATTTTTCTTTGTGACATAATTTCAGTTATGAATCACGTCGCGTAGGTATATTACACAATGCTATCATAAATTCAGTAATCTTAACTTTCCTTACAGACAGGAAGCTCTGAACACTTTTACGAGTACCTAATTTAAGTTGTCGAAGAAATTCCCCTCCGTATGTTTCTTTTTAACACGATAAGCTGCAAGTGCTTGGTCCCGAGTTTAATTTCAGGGAAGTCAGAAATATCCAACTTTAACAATTTCTTTATATTCTTTTAAAATTGCAATTTTTACAAATTTATCTTTATTACTCGTTCTCAATTTAGATCTCTGTTTTGATTGCAAGTCTGGAATAAATTGGACAGAAAAATGTACAACGTTAAATATAGTCTCGCTTTACATTTCATTTTCATTTCTTGTATCAACTTTAATTACCTTGAATAATCAAGTTTTTCGTTATCTTTATTTAACTTTATCCACTTTTATTCATTTTTCTTTGGCCGTTTAAATGAAAAAGCCAATTTTAATTTTCTACTAAAAATTCCATGTTTTTTATCTGTTAATTTTTGCAGCTCTTTTTATACTCGTCGTCAATGTTATTATTTCAACGTTGCGGTATGGTTTCAGATAGTACTCTTAGTCATGATCAAACGTAATTCTTCCGCTGTTATTAATTGCTTAGTTAACGACGTCGTGCGTCGAGCTAATAGTACCAACATCGATGGCATTGCTTGATAATTTCTACCGAGTGCCATAAGCTCTACAGGGCGCATATAGTTGCATTGGTGTAAGTCCATTAACGTAGCGAATGGCTTCGAGATATCGAGCCGTCTCTGTGCAATGTAATCGAATAGTCGCTTTCAATTATTCCCATGTAACGTCACTTTGAAAGAATAATACCAAATACACGTAACATTAAAAAAGAAACCTTGAAACTTGAGAATATTGCAAGAAAATAAATTTGAACAGTTTCACTGCAGAAGTAGAGGAAGTTTTTATTTTAATGAACAAATTTTAACGTGACATCTATGTGCTCGAAATAATATTTGCCAAATTTAACTATAGTTTAGCGATAGATTTCAAAAGTATCATCTTTTTCAGAAATTATCGTTCCTTTAAAATAAATCTGAAAATTTTTTACAG
>NW_017100478.1:223945-254934 GCF_001263275.1 Habropoda laboriosa | reverse complement strand
TTGTTCAAATAAAATATTTCATTCGATTTTAACTACGCTTCGAGGAAAACTCGGAAAATTTTCATTTGATGTTACAACGAGTCTGAAGATAAATATTTAAATTCTGTTGTTCCAGGAAGCAGATATTGCGCAATATCAATTATGCTTCCGGGATAATTTTAGAGAATGGACTCTGTCGGTCATTGACCTAGAGAATTCTTTTTTCATGCTGACATGATAAAGGCTTGACTTTAGCTGAATGGAGGGTCTTATAAGCGTGTGACAAAACGCAAACTTCTTACTATAATGAAAACTTTGACAGTTCAAGGCCATTTCTTTGAGAAAGAGGTTGCTGTAATATAATTTCTTTCTTCAAAATAGTCTAGACTAGAATTATTCTAATAATAATCCGCTTCCTACGAAATTCCGTGAAATAAAAATTTTATCTTCATTCCTTTCTCTAGGGGAAATATTTAAAGAATTATTTACTTTACGTCTTTCTTGAATTTGAACTTACCAAAAGTCATATAAAATTTCTCGAAGAAGTGGAACTCTCGTACAGTCTTAAGTAGTTTTAATAATAAAAGCCAGTATACATCGATAAAGAGAGGTTTGAAAGAGTAAAATATTGGAACAATACTGTGCTTGAAAAATCAACTAAACTCTCGCTTAATATAAATTATATTAAATTTCACAATCCAACGTTCTTTTTTTATCTAAGAATTGTTTATTTTCCATTTTATATATTTTTTCGGTTATTGAAACGTTTATTGCAGGTCGATCTGCACAATGGCAGCTCCAGTAAGTCGCAGAACATATCCGGAATATTCATAAAGAACGTGTTGCCGAACAGTCCAGCTGGAAGGACCGGCGAGCTGAAGGTAACGTATTTCAATTTTATTCGCACGTGTGTTTCGTGTTCAGCGAGAGAAGAAAGGAAGAAATGATTCGGTATTCCGCTCGTGGATTCGACCGTGAGTCGATCTTAATCGACCTCGAACTTGTCCTTCGTAAAACGCTCCGAAGAATTAGAGCGGTGTCACGTGAAAGGAAATTTCGCATTCGCCACGAGAGTTCGAGTATTCTTACGCTAATTCTATTTGATTTGTTCAATTCGCTGTAAAGTGTGCATTTGTAAATGACAGTACAGTAAATTCTCCACAAGTGTCAGACAGTTTGGATTCTACAAGTGTCAGTATAGATGGTCCTACGCCTACGTTATCTCGCTCGCTGTCAGTCAAGCGTGTAACGCTACACCACTCGGTTTCTTTTACGAGATTTCACGGCTCGACAATTCATAATAGAAAAATATAATTTCTTTAATTTTCCTTTTTTTCATCTGAAATTTTTTTTTGTCTGGCGTGACAGTGAACGTGTTAATAAGTAAATGTTGTTCGAATTATGTCGTGTTTGATGTCATTTTCATCAGAAAAATCTCATCAATATGTTAAGAAAAATTTCGGGATAAAAAACGTAAAATTAAAAAAGTTGGTATTTAAATCGCTTGGTTGCCTCGACTCACGTTTCATCCTTATCTTTTATTCGCTGTCCTTGTCTACGTTCGGCAAACTACAAAGGCGGGCGCGAGGCTCGAAAACGTAGTCCCTGACTCTACAAGTGTCAGGTTTAGGTTCCTTGCGGACTGACACTTGTGGAGAATTTACTGTATTTCGTTGATTGATCTAGATTCTAGAAGGTCCTTTTTGGACATAATTTAACGGTTGAGTGTGTAACTAAGTGCAGTGCCGGATTAAAAATTGATTAAAAAACATCTCGTAGAAAAATCACTCAAAGGAAGTCAGACATATCACTACGATAATTTGTAAATAATTTTGAATATACAAAATATAACATTAAAATAATTTTGGCGCATTGGAAATGTGATTGAGATATTTTGTCTTCTTTTTTTTTCAAAAGCATTTATTTGAGAGTTTTCAAAATGTCGGCTAACTTCAAAGGGTATCTACCCAATAAGATTAATTTTTCATGTACTGCCAATTATGTTGTTACATTAATTTAATTTTTACCTTTTATTTTCCTATTTTAATTTAAAACTTTCTGTTCTATGAGCCTGATTTGTCGTTTTTAAAACCCTTTAATTATATAATTATTTCTGTGATTTTGTAAACACATCCTTTATTACTTTTTTTAATAAAAATTAAAAGACAATACATTTTCATATATTAAAAATATTTTAAATTTTTCTGAGACCAGCTGATGTAATTTAAAACAGTAGGGGGCCTCTGGGTTATGTATAGCTTAGGGCCTCAGCATTTCTAAATTCAGCCCTGACTAAGTGGGTATATTTAATGTAATAATATGTATAAATTATGTAGTATTTAACAAGTAATACTGAATAATGGTACTAAATAACATTAAATATTACATAATATTTAATTCAACTAAGTGGATCTTGATTTAATGTTTGAACAATTTGCTTATTTTTTTGTTTACACTTTATTTGTAGCAAGGAAGTTTATACTAAAATCAAAGAATAATTTCACCAAAACTGAATTATACCAGGTACGGTGTAAAATTAAAAGGTCAACAAATCTATTCCTAATTCACCTCATGAGTCAAACGAACTTTCTCTGCTAACCCCATAACGATGTCTGAAAACTGGTTGAAGAACAATAAACCTTCGCTCTTTGCTGCCCTATATCAAGCAGAATATCATGTTCCAGCTGTCTCACCTTTAACATTAAAGTTATTTCATATGCCGTAACATTACACTGAAATCTAATTATAAATGTTATCATTCTAATTGCCAACTATACGTATGCTTTTTTTCTCCGAAACATTTCCTGTCTTTTCTCATTAAAGTTTTGTTTAAACACCAAGTAATCGATACGTAATTTAAATATCCTCGAGGGAATTAACGAGTCGTGAAATAGAGAAAAGAAATGGAAGAAAGGGACTTCCGGTGAATTTAAAACTCTAAAGATAAATAAAAAAAGATTGAATACGCGACCCCCTGTTCCCGTTTGCTTTCAGATCGGTGATCGAATAATCGAGGTCGATGGCGTGGATCTGCGACACAGCACACACGAGCGGGCGGTTGAGGTCATTCAAGCCGCCGGAAATCCTGTCCGTCTTCTCGTCCAGTCTCTGGTGCACCTGGTGAGACCTCGCCACGACCAGGAATATCAATGTACACCTTCCCCCCACCCCTCCCCCACTCTACCCTTCCCTATTATCCCGAATTCTCTCACATTTCACCCCCGTTGTCGTCGATTAATTACCAATTTGTGTCTTTCGTGTATTTTCTAGCTGATAGAAAGTATCTTTGACGTTGTATATTAGAGAATTGTTGCAAGAATTCTGTCGGATGTTGGTTTATTGGTTGTTCAAATACATCGTGTAATGTTAAATGAATTTAAGCTATGGAAAATACACATGCAAAGAGAATTTTTTGATCAAAGAATTGAATAATGGACATAAAAAAGGCTGTATGTATCACAAAAATAAAAATTTCAGGGAAACAATTTTTTAGTTACCAAAATGTTATTTATTAAGATCGAAACTTACTATTTACATGTACCGCAATACTTTACGTTTCTAAATTTAGCGATAAATATTCAGCTGTGCCATCCACTAATTTATGCAATCTTCCATTCGTATTTACTGATATTGACACGTTCATTTTTTTTTTTTTTTTATAGAAAAAGTTTCTTTTCTGAAATGACACTTACAGCTCTCTTTTTGTGTGAAATTTTCAATTATGTTTAGACTTGCATTCTTTTTCCACGATTTAGTGTTGCAATCTAGTAATGTTCAACGACACTATTTTGGTTTTTACGTTTATCCTTTACGTGACTCATTCTTAACATATAAATGGTAATATTTCGGAAACTACGTTGAATTATAGATACTATGTGTCATTAAAAAAATATCCAACTGTCCTTCAAATCACCGGAATGCCACTAAGTGAATTTATCCCTACACACTTTAGTATTCCCCAAGAGTACTCCTCCTTTAATCTCCCAGAAGCAACTTTTCCAATTCAACGTACTTTCCGAAATCTAAATATTTACAAACTAAAATGGGTCACCGTGTATTTTACTTTTATTTCTGTTGTGATAAATATAAGTGTGTAGATGTTAGTGTAACGTTGGAAAATTTCTTCATCATAGAACTATATTTGATTGAATGATTCAGTATTGCAATTTGATAACACTCTAGATACGGTGACTTACTAATATTCGGACACTCTTTAGAACAGTATAACTTCTTTTAAAATTGGACTTAACGACTTGAGTTTTTTTTGAGAAGTTAAAAGGATTAGTATACTAGATGACGCGTATGAAATTTGTTGAAAAAATTGCAATTTGTGGGAATCGTGAAGAAAATTGTAAAGGTCACATTCGACAACTTTTTTATCCGAGCCCGTAATGAAAATTTAAAAAATACGTTTTGCAGATTTAGGCCAATTATACGCATGCTGAAAATTTCATCGAAATCGGTTAATGTTACTACGAACTACAAATCGTTGAAGATTGTGAAAATCGCACTATTTCACGACGTTCGGCCTATAATTGCAATAAATCTGAAGATTCCTACATCTTTCGATGCCTGTCGCTTGTTTCTCCATCTACCGATTTCCATGAAATTTTCAGCATGCGTGTAATTGGCATAAATCTACAAAACGTATGTTTTAAATTTTCGTTAGAAGCTCGGGTGAAAAAGTTGTAAACAGTGACCTTTACAAATTGCAATATTTTCTATCATCAGTATACTAATCCTTCTAACTTCTCGAAAACACTCAAGTCGTTTGATCCAATTTAAAAAGAATTACACTGTTCTAAAGAGTGTCCGAATATTAGTAAGAGTCACTGTATATCTTATTTTATTTTTGTTTTTATCAGAACAACTTGTCAGGATTCTCTAATTAGTAAGCGCAATATTTGCCACAATTTTTACAAAACTTCTCTCTCCTCCAAATGTACAACAACAACCAATAGTAAATACCAATTTTCTCATTAATCTTCCAGCATATTAAAAATCATGTTTATTACACGAATTGTTCTCGTAGAAACAGACAGAGTTCATGCAACGACTAATTAGTCCACGCACAAAACAAACCCTGTCGATTCTAGTGTTTTATTTATTTTCTCGCCTGTCATTGATCAACTTACAAAACGAGAGGATCCTCTCGTTGAGCACGTTCAATTTTCGTTAGCGTGCACCGCCGCTTTTCAATGCAATTTTCCTTTCTTTTTTTTTTTCTATCGTTTAATTGTTTTCACTCCCACGCGTTTGTTGTGTATTTTAAACGTGCGAAAGTAGCTCGTTTTGCTTGTTGCGCTTCGAGTGTGATCGAGGTTCGATGACGTTTCGCGATGGTTGCGCAAGCTTCGTCCGCGAATCAATTGCGTTCACGTTTATTGTACACTTCGACCAATGCTTGCACGTGTATGAAAATGTCGCGGCAATTGTAGCCGTGAAATTGCTCGATTTTCGACGATGCTTTTGCTGCTGAAGTTCGATAAGCTTTTTCCATTTCTCTGTCGCAGAAATGTGAGAAACACAGACGCCAGTAGATCTGATCCGTCGCATGAGGATTACTTCGTTGAAGGATATTTAACTTTAACTCCAAAGTTCTAACAATTCGAATTTGAATTTTAACTGAAATCTTAAGTTTGAATTTAATCTCGGTGAATTTGTATTTTCGCATATAAATGGAAATTTCACGACACTGTTTAGCACGGATGTGAATTAAAATTTTAGGCGCAAAAACAGTCGCACGTACAGAGTCACGAATTCAGAGGAAAATAAAGTTTTAAGCGGAAAAGCAGGTCATTTGAAAAATTCATATTCGCTGCCAGTGCTGGCTGCCAATTCCGATTTTTCACGCAGTAAAATCTGAAAGATCTGTTTTTATTTCAAACGAATTTGTTGGTACAACGAATCGCGATCAGCTCTACGCCGTGTTTCTGCTTGTAATCTGCCGAATTGTTGACAACGTAAACTTGACGATTCGCTGTTAACACCTGTGCTTTCGCGGAGGGAAGAAGCAGCTTTAACAAGTATCGTGCGACATTCAAAAGAAGAAATCTGTGATAATATTTTGTTTTCTATAGGCGGATATATATAAGTTCTTTTGCATAAAAATCTTATATCGAAAAGTCAGAAAAATTTATTTAAACGTTTTAGCGAATACTGATAATATTTGACAAAATTGTATTATTAAATGTTTGAGATTCTACACCTTTTCGTAAAACATGATAATTATACAATTACTACGTCATATCCATTTCACAGAATACAAAATAAGTGCCAATGAAAATTTCACGGTTACAGAAATAGAAAATCCAGGACACGCGTTAAATTAGCATACTTGTATTTAATTATAAATATTTCAACAGCATTGCTACAAACACAAATTCACGGAAACTTGAATATATTGTAGCTGAGAATTATCTCAAACACAAATCTCAAAGCCTGGATAATAATTCAATGGTCTTGATAATTCTATAATAATTAATTAAAATAGTCACTGGGCGACCTAATAAACTATTTCTTTTCTTTTTTCAAAGCTAAGATCGCCTCTGTCATTCACATTTTATTTTCATCATATATATTTCGACTTTCGAGTTTGATGAGCGATCAGAAGCGTCACGCGATCTTTCATCAGGCTGGTCAATTTGTACATGACAGCCACAAGAGAAAAAACTCAATTCTCCAATCAAATTCAACAATTCAATTCATTCCAAATCACAGAAATCAAAATCGCAATTTATTAAAATTCTTTTCGTAATCAATTATTTTCTGTCTGAATATCTAAATATTTAAGAAAAGAGATTTTGCAACTGAATATCACAGGAGAAATACACGATAAGTCCATTTTTGTTTATTTTCTGATTTTCGTGGTATTTAGGTGTATATATTACTGAGAAATCCACAAAGTTTTATAAAAGGAGAAAGAAAAGAAAACAAGAGCATAACTAATATTACGACAATACCTATTTAATCCGAAATCTAAATAAAAACAGTTTTGGAATCATCCTTGAAAATTTTAATCTCAAGAAATCTTGAGAATTTGATCAGAACTGACTTAAGGAGTCGCTACTTTACTCAAAACTAACTTCCCAACTTAAGGAATCACTTAAAAATTTTGCACCTTAAAATTGCTCCTCTACAAAAGACGAAAAATGTGATTTATCATGTTTTCCCATTTAAGTAGAAATACACACGCAGAATATTTCTATTAAAAAGAGAAAAGAAAGAAAATGCACGTTTCGTTAACCCGTTTACCATTTTCCTACATCTGTTTAAACTCACGTTTTACACGAAACAGTAAAATATCTTGCCAAGACGCCTCGGTACAACTATTTCCATGGAACATCATCCTCAGGAAACATGCATTTCGAAACGTCAGATAAGCTACTAGACACGAGTATTCCTCGAACATATCGTCCTTGGGTCTCGATTCCTTCCCCGATGATCCATTATTCTCTGGCGACAAAAGAACCTTATCCAAGGATCAATCGATACGATTGCGGAACGACCGCGTTTCCAGGCTTAAAAATAATTTGGGAGCTTAACTTTAGCGGGGATAAAATTACTCACGAGCCAGAATTTTTTCAAGCAGAACTTGGAACGAGAAGAATATCTATTTGAACTAAATATAGGAAATTGTATCTATATGAAATATTCCAACTAAGGACTGTATGGGCTACTAATATTGCAAGGTGTTAAAAGTACAAGATATTCGAATATTTTGTAGAATATTCACATTGTAAATTATTTGAACCATGGATTTAGACTAATCATAAAATCGAAGAAGCAAAAAGTATTCAAGTTACAAGATTTTTGAATTATGGAATATTTCACTTGTTCATATTCCCAGACACAGCACACTAAAATCGTAGAAGATTTAATCAACATTCTACACTGAAAATATTCTAATGCTCTAACAGAGAAGAGTCGATAAATCTCGTAAATTCTTGTAACAAAAAATTGCCAAGCCACAGTTTGCTCGCCATTTCTTTCGATTCCAATCGATTCGGTTCACAGAAGTTCACTCGGGACCTATATGAAATTAAACGAGACTAAACGACACAGAACCATCAGGCTAGAGAGAAAAAGAAACACAGTACACGTACAGAAAGAGAGAGAGAGAGAGAGAGAGAGAAAGAGGGTGTAGAGAGGAAAAAAAAAGAGTGAAAGAGGAAGAGAGTAGTGTATGCAGAGCCATTATAGAACATCCCTTGTACGTGTACGGTGCAACGAGGTCGAACTTTCCAATAAACCAGCTGACGAAGGGGCGACAGGGAGGCGAAGAATGGTGTGAAAGGCGGGAACAGAACGAGAATCATGCAAATCAGAGCGAACGGCGCCGAAGATAGGCCGGTACCAGGAACGAGGATCGAAGGAAACGCTTTTGTTTCGATAAGTTTGCCTTGCCTGGAGAACGTTTTCCGTGTAAATTGAGGGGCTTCCGCAAAATGATCCAGGAATCTTTGTTTTTGTTTTTACCCTTATGCAAAATAAAAAGGATTGAAGATGTGATTTTGGAAAATTTTATGATCGCCAGTGTACAAGTGTTTATTTCATTTCATAATTTTCAGGAATAATGCGAGTCCTTTTTTAGGGTTATTTCTCCTATCAGTGGGGAAAAATTGAAAATAATTGTAACTATAGGAACTCTTACTATCTTTGCAAAATGTTAGCAATAAGCCCTTGCAATAAGTTGAATTTACCTTTTTGTTCAACAATTTGATAGAAAGGTAATATAATATGAACGTAGCTTATCTGTTTGATTAGATGAATTATATTGTAATTGCTTTTGTCGAACCAATTTAAAGTTAAACCTTGCATTACAGTGTTGAACTATATTATCTGTTATGAAATTACGAATTATGTGTTAATATTGTATTCGCAAAGCGATGTTGCTTTATATCATTAGCTAGTTTTGCCCTCTAAAGCTACTGGTACATTGTGCGACATAAAAAATCGAACACCATACGAATTTTAATTTGAATTTCGCATTACTTTTCTCTAATAATCAAACTACTAACTTACATCACAGTTACATCACACTTTACATTCACTCATTGGAATAAGCATTAACAACCTATTTCTAAATATACAATTCTTTCCGAAAATCCACCGAATGTCATGAAAAACAAAACGAACACACAAAAGTTTAATATCACGTTTCATTTTCTACTCACAATTAAAATCACTAACTAAAAACACTTCGCTTATCCTTCTACCAAGCTTTACTTCACATTTTCTAAACTTCATAACATTAAAAATATTTCATTGCATTCATCATTCACCAAAAACAAAAAATTAAATTTCTCAACATTTCAAAGTCGAAAAGAAAATGTTCCAAGTTTCGAGCTTGCATTCCCACAAACGTCAACCAAAGTACAAAACAAGAAACCAACAGAGAGGAAAACTGTGGTAAAACAGCGAAGAGGAGAGAGGAACGGAACAAAGGTTGGAAAAGGTCGGCGTGCACGATGGGAAGGGGTGATTGGCAATGAGTCAGGTACGGTTCGTGTGAGAAAGTGTGGATTACGTGGTCGCAACGAACCGTCCATCATCGACACACCATGGACCATTGCAGCCCCTTCCAGCCGCGGCGGCAGCCCCCTCTGATCACGTCCACCTTCTCTCAGCGTCGCGATATATCGACGCCGGCAGTATCATGCACGAAACCGGCTGGTAGACGTTGCCTCGACGGAACAGCGTCGCGATGCACCGCCTCTTCGGACGCAAACGCGTCTCGTTCGGCGTACGTTGCACGTATACACGACACACGCGACGCTCGGTACTCGTTGTTTGCCCCCCTGGTGGATAGAGTTGGTTCACGTCGAGCATGATTCAGGATTGGTGAACCTCTGACCGATTATCCAGAGGTTTTTCTTCTTTTCTTTTGTTCCATCGTTTTTTCTTCTTTTTTTTTTTTGTCAGTTTTGCCTGTTTCGGGGATTCGTAGTTTTTTTTCTTTATTTGTGTATTTTTTAATTTTCGTCGCATCTGTAAAGATAAGTTGTCTGTGAAGTAATTATAAGGTATTGAAGAGTGTCATTGTTTTGTTTTTCTCACGTTTGTCTGTGATTTAGAAATGTATGATTTAGAATTGTTTTGTTTTTTTGTTCCTGGTGTATTTTATATTTGGTTCTTCTTTTTTTTTTTAATTATTGCGAGGTGATAAGTTGGACATTGTGCGAAGTTGATGGAAGTTTATAGGAACTGCAGTGATTTGGGTCTTGATGTTATTCGTGTGCATATTTTATGTAGATAAGAGCTATTTTTTGTTTTGGTTTGTTAAGTAACTGGAATTCATAAATCCTGGGAGTCTCTGTCGAAGAGAAGATCCCGAGGGTGACCGTTATCATCTGTTTCAAAAAATGGACCACTCGTGGTTGTACATAGATCGTGGTCGCAAGTCACATTTCATAATCAAGATCGAAAACATTAATCTCCTTATTAATTTTGTTAATTCATAAAACTGATAGCATTATTATTGAATCATTCTAATACTGTCTTTGAAAAACGTATATTATTTGCACACTGTAGACGTTCTCGTTAATTCATTGACATTATTTCGAAAAGAATAATACAAATCTCGCAAATGTAGTAATAATCTAAATTCTTCTAAAATGATATATTCATTAGACAATGTAGATAACTAAATGTAAATCCTCCTTCAAACTTCCTAATCCTCTTTAAGTAGATCCGTAGATAGATGCGTAACGATGTATATCTACATCTATATCCACAAACAAAGTCTACACATAAATCCACAATCAAACTTAAAGATATGTTTGCAGATAAATTCCTAGGTAGATTAGCAAAATTACAACAAATTCGAATATAAATTCACAATGAAAATTGACGAAGACAAATTTACACGTAAATTTAAGTCTAATTTCGCAAATTCACAATTCCACAGATAGACCTACAGATCCGTAATCAAATTCACAAATAGATCCAACATAAACTCGCACAGGAGTAATTCACACATAACTCCATACATAAACTCATCCATAAACCTACACCTACGTCCGTAAATAAGAGATGCAACACAGACTTATACAAGAACTTGAATCCACAAATAAATTCATCTACAGATCCAAAAGTAACGATGTGAACCTACATATAAATTCACAACTAATCAGCAAATAATCAAACTTACACATAAATCCACAATCAGTACCGCATATACATTCACAATTAAGTCGACACACACGTATCACAACAAATCTCATGTTTATCATCATCAAAATAACCCATCAGTCAAACTCACATTCAATCTTACACACGAATGCATAAATGAAACCACATCCCCAATCAATTTCATACACCCAACTACCATAATAAATCCCACATTAATTATCTCCAATATAAACCACCAATCAAACTCAAGCTCGCAAAAACCTACACAACTAAAACCACACACCATCAATTTCGTACACGCAAATTCCACTCTAATTGTTTTCAAATAAATCACCAGACAAACGCCACACAGATCCACGATCAACTTTGTACACGCAAATTCCACGTTAATTGGCTCCATATGAACCACCAATGACATTCACACCATCAATTTCGTACACGCAAATTCCACTCTAATTGTTTTCAAATAAATCACCAGACAAACGCTACACAGATCCACGATCAACTTTGTACACGCAAATTCCACGTTAATTGGCTCCATATGAACCACCAATGACATTCACATATAAGTACATAACCGAAACCGTACACATGTCCAGGACCAACTTCATACACTCCAATACTACAACAAATCGCACATCAATTGTCACCAATCATCTTCACACGCAACAACCTTGGTCAAACCTATAAACAGACTCACGGAACAATTCACACACAAATCCTAACTGTAGATCCACGAATAATCCCACGCATAGATCACTAGCGAAACTCACACGCGAATCCACAGTAATCCCATAAGCAGAGCCAACCCTAAATCACGAAACAGTGGCTGGTCACACGCATTTCCAAACCCAGCCACATCGATTCTTCGCCCTCAAGAAGACAACTGTCCAGCACACAAGCATCCGTTTGTTATTTCGCGGATCCTTGAGCCCAGTCAGTGGAATGCGCGGCGAGTCTCGTGCGAGGCCGAAATCTAATAACACGCATTAATCACATTCCGTGGTGGCGGCGTGACGCTGTGGGGCTCGCTGCTATCGTCGATCGCGATCGACAGCGGCGCGTGTACGCCGCTAAATCACCGCGCTCGCGTTCAACAACTGGCAACAATTCAAGACGCCACAGCGTCGAATATTCCTCGGGCAATACAGTCCGGAAGCTATATTTAAAATAGTACCTGACCAGTGTTGATTCATTTTCTTCTTCTGTTTTTAAATCGAATCGACTCGTGTCATTCAGCGAGTCCTTAATAGCATTCACGACGCCACCAGAACGTTTTGTGTAACTGTCTACGATTGTAAATAGGGGTTTTTTTCTCAAATTTGTAGAGGCGATTCCTTCTTTCTTTTCATCCTCTTTCCTCCTCTCTCGGTTGGAATTGCGTCGTCACGACGCAAATGCATTCTTTAGAGCTTTCATGGCGCCACTGGAACCCTTCATCTAGCTGTCTACGATTATAGACAAGGTTTTTGGCTTCGTTTTACTTTTTATTTTATGAAATTTGTCGAGTCAATTCTGTTTTCCTTTTTTTCTTCTTCTTTCCAGTGGATTTTTGTTCGACTCATGTCATGAAAGGGTTAACTTGTCGTTCGATCGATCGGTATTTAAAAGATAATGTTTCGTTAATTGAAACAGTCCTCGTTTTTAATTGTATCGTTGTATTTACATCAAACGTGAAATACATAAGACTTGCATTTACAAGAAGCAAAACGTCATTTTTTAATTACACGTTGAAGAGATTCAATTTCTGATTGAAGAATGAACCCAGTTGTTAGATTAATATATGTTTTCATTTTTGTGAAATTCGTTAAATCGATTCCTTTTCTTCTTTGTATCATTTCTTCTTCTTTCAGTTACAATTGCGTCGTCATGACGTCCAGCAGGTCCTTCATAGCGTTCGCAACACTATTCAAATCTTCCACCTATCTACAATCGTTATTATTTTGTTATATTCTACTGTCAATTTTGTCAAATTTATAAAGTCAATACTTCCTTTCTCCTTTCGCTTCGATTTATTTTATCTATCTATAACTGTAGATAGATAAAGTTCTTTTTCTCTCGTTTTCATTTTTAATTTATGAAATGTTTAGAGTCAATTCCTCCTTTCCCTTTCCCGTTTTCTCTTCTTTCGATTAGAATTGAGTCGTCGTAACGTCAACAAGTCCCTCATAGCCTAACCTCTTATCTAGATATCTACGATCGCAAATAGGATTTTTTAGAATAGAATTTCTTTCGATTAGAATCGCGTCAACGCGACGTCCAGCGAATCCTTCGGTGTTCACAATACCAATTCTATCTCCGGTCGTAGATAAAGTTTCTTCCCAACGATTATTTCGTTTCGTAAAGTTTGTAAAATCAATCCCTCCTTCCTTCTTTCGATTCGATTCGTCCAGTGAGTCCTTCACAGCGTTCACAATGCCACCAGAACATTTTATATCTATCTATCTCTCTATCAACGATCGTAGATAGTATTTCTCTTACTGGTTGTTGCATTTATTTTTTTTTTCTTTGGATTTTTTGTTTTGTAAAATTTGTAGAACAACGAGCACGGCGGGGACGGAGAGGAGGGTGGCAGATCAGGAAGAAGACAGAGCGTCAGGAGTCGATTGCCAGGAACACCGACGGCATCCTTTCGACAGAAGCCATCGCCAATCTCGCCTGTCAGGTCCAGCACACCGGATGTGACACAGGTGGGTCGTTTCCTTTCGTGCTCGTGCGTCAATCGACCAACGACGCGATATAAACCCCTCCTCTTTCTTCGACTTCGCTATTTTTGAGATATAGCGGAGTGAATGGCATAGGTTTGATATTGGACAGTGGCGTTTTGGGTTTAGCTTTGTGTATTTGAAGAGTGAAATTGAATTGGTGAAATCAGAAGCACGTGAAACATTTTTTCTCTTTTTAATTGAGTTATATAGTGAATTATGTTGTTCACATTTAAATATGATACATGAAATCATAATAGGGGTAGTGATGTACACTGCTGTTCATAAGTATTAGAACAGCTATTATATTCGTAGGGAAGATATACGACTTAAATTACATTTCTTCGTTAAAATTAGTGTCATATCGTCAGCTTTGTACTACAACTAGACATCTTAAACTCGTTAGTGGAACAACTGAGTTCATTGCACTTTTAATATTTCCAAATACTTATTGCTAGAGTTGTCTGCTTTTAGTGTAGCACAGTTGCAAGGCCAATACGATTTCTGACATACTTATTCATAAAATGTCAATTTACGAAATTTAGGGAAGAAAGTGCAACGAGAAGAAGCAAAATTTAATTATTGCCTTTTTTTGCAACTTATAAATGGACTTATGGATGGAGAATTAATTATATGTTGTATTAAGGTGACGACGTATCACTGGAAATATGTGTTCCTTATACTACGAGATTCCAAATTGAAATAATGTTTTGAATCTCGATAATTTTGTAATGATTGTTTAAATTTAAATCACATTCAATAAGTGTCCTAATACTTGTAAATGGGAGTATACAGGGTGAAAGCAGAAACAACATAAGTGACTTAGCCCTTTTACTTCCACTATATCCATATGACTACGTTTTCATTTTTGTAATAGCAATGTTTTCTACGTCGTCTTTGTTAAGCACTCGGATACTAATTTCCGCGTACTAGGTGCCGTTTGAAGTCTGAATATATTGCGTTCAGAGTCTGACTGAATCTTTAAGATTCCTAATGTAACTGATGGTCTGTGTACTAACACTCTGTGGTCTTAAGCAAAGTCGGCCTTCTTATCGAGTCGTCCCTTCTCCAAATCTTCTAAAATTTGAAGAAGGGGACAACAAGGGGGGAAAACCCGGCCAGGTCAACTCTGACTCTCCGACTCGTTCGGAAGGTCAGGTACCGAGAGGCCTCGGTAATTGCATCGGTTTCGAAGACCCTTTGGGGGTGACTTTATGATACCTTGCCTTACTGACTGAACAGTAGCCTATTCTTTAATATTTGAGAAATTCTAGGTGCCGCATGTTGGCTGCAGATCGGTCTGCTAAATTAAAAATAACCGTTTGCTGAACTAGCAGGCTGCAGACCGGTCTGCTAAATTAAAAATAACGGTTTGCTGAACTAGAAATCACGTATCATACAATCGTCCCCTTGCTGTCCTAACAGTCTTCTTATTAGATATTTGAAATGGAAGTTAACTAAATGTATTGCATTTAGAAAGGAATATCATATCTATATTCTGCAGTTTATGCGGAAAGTTTAGTTACATCTAAAGTCTCAGGTCACTGCATTGTGTTTTTGTTATTACCAAATGTTGCCAAATGAAAAATGTGCGTAACTTATGATAAAAGTCGTTAGAAGTTTTCCAAGCGTCAACATGTTTTACTAATTGCTTATTTGTCATATACATGCGCAAAGTACGAATAAATGTTTTGTGCAGCTATTAAATAATTTAGGAATGAAAGGGTTATGATCTGCATTGTGTTTTTGTTATTACCAAATGTTGCCAAATGAAAAATGTTCGTAACTTATGATAAAAGTCGTTAGAAGTTTTCCAAGCGTCAACATGTTTTACGAATTGCTTATTTGTCATATACATGCGCAAAGTACGAATAAATGTTTTGTGCAGCTATTAAATAATTTAGGAACGAAAGGGTTGTGACTATTAAGTAGGTTGATTTATGACGATTTCCCAGTTTGAGACGATATCTTTACGTGTGATTTTGCAAATTTGCATTAAAGGAAGTCATACTGAACAAGTTTTCTTGTACTTATTTTAGGTGATTCGTATCATTTAGTGTAAAAACAACATAAACCATAAAGGTTTAAATGGAAATATCATGAATTGTTAAAGAAAATTATATTTTCTTTTATTAAAACGTAAAAAATAGCTTTCCTTGTTTCTTAAAAGTTCGGAGTGATTTATGCTGTTACTGAACTCACCGATTCAATTGGAAGTCCTTTATGTTTCATTTTATTTTGAATGGAAACGGGGTTTAGAGGGATGATTTTAATAAAATTAACAGTGATTTCATCAATTATGTTCGTGGGTGATATTACGTGAAATTTTCAGCTCGTAATATTTTTGTATTTAACTGGGTAGTTCTTTCTGTAATTGGTAATTAATAATGCTTCAAAATAGACGGTAACTATGAATCACGTTATCACTGTTACATTAGAATATTCGTGTTAAGTTTTTGTCCAGATTATACTCCCCTTTGTTTTACCATTTATTTGATAATTGGATCCAAAGAGACCAAGAATTATTTCCATCTAATTATAAAGAAATGGTATTGAAAATTTAATCAAGATTATGTTTCATTGGGAGACATTCATACAAATTGAACATACTTCAATTTTTTTAGTTTTAACTTATCATAACTAAAACTAAATGAAAGTCAAATTGCAACGAATTTTTCTTTTAGTTTCTTTCGTAACTGAGCGCTATTTCTCAGTCAAGAGTTAATTTTAACCCTTTGAGCGGTACGAATGCATATATGCATCTAATAAATCTCATCAGCATAGACCATGAGCTTGTAGATACGTATAATATATTTCTTCAATGAAACGACGACCATGGGAATCATAAATGTGTTTAAAATATTTTATCTGTTTCGCCTACTTTTACACAAGAAAGTGTCAAACGATTTTTATATAGAAAATTTTCCAGCTGTAAAATTTTCCGCATATAAAGTTTTAATACTTTAATATTTACTATAACTTTATTGTTACGAAATTCAATATATGCAATGTATTTTTGCTAAAAAAAAAAAAAAAACTCCCAATATCTCATATTACGTAAGACTAACCCTGAAACAACCCTAAAAGTTGCCTTAACGATTAAAATAAACTACCATCCCTACACCAGAAATAAAAAAGAGAAAAATCTATTCCAACTAATGAAATGGTATTTTGTAGTGATAAAATTTAACACATTCGATGCAATTTGATTAAAACAAAAATTAAAGCATCTCCTACCCAGAAAGTTCAATTAATAATTATTACCTTACGTTTCTTTAATCATAATTGAACCGAATTTCACGACAACGAAATTTACCAAAATTTGATCAAGAACCCGAATTTCACGATAACAAAATTCGAGAGTAAATATTAATCAAGAATCATCTTAGTGTAAGGGCTTTTAATCTTAACAATATTTCGTCGTCGTCGCTGACTCCTCGTCCTTATCAACTACGCGGTTCAATCTCGTTCTCTTACAATTCTTACGATTCTCACCATTTCTCTCCTCAGTGCTCTTAACGCGTCCTTATATGCGGGCCTTGACGCCCCTCTCTTCGGGAAACCTTGGTGCAAGTTGGGAGTTTCTACCCGGCAAGGACCGCGTCGCGTGAGCACGTGGCTGGGTCCTTACCTGACCCAGCCCTTAGCGCGTGGGGGTCAAGCGTTGGGACCGGGTTTTTCCGCAGACCGAGAGGTCTTACATTAGCAGAACCAAAAAAAAAAAAGTCATCATCCCTTCACCACAATTAAAATGGAGAAAAAGTCAAAATGAACTTAAAATCCATTCCATCTATGTACAGTAAATTCACCACAAGTGTCAGACAGTTTGGATTCTACAAGTGTCAGTATTGATGGTCCTACGCCTACGTTATCTCGCTCGCTGTCAGTCAAGCGTGTAACACTACACCACTCGGTTTCTTTTACGAGATTTCACGGCTGGACAATTCATAATAGAAAAATATAATTTCTTTAATTTTACTTTTTTTTCATCTGAAATTTTTTTTAACATGTTGCTGAGATTTTTCTGATGAAAATGAGATCAAACACGATATAATTTGAACAACATTTACTTATTAACACGTTCACTGTCTGGCGTGACATTAAAAAACGTAAAATTAAAAAAGTTGGTATTTAAATCGCTTGTTTGCCTCACTCACGTTTCATCCTTATCTTTTATTCGCTGTCCTTGTCTACGTTCGGCAAACTACAAAGGCGAGCGCGAGGCTCGAAAACGTAGTCCCTGACTCTACAAGTGTCAGGTTTAGCTTCCTTGCGTTCTGACACTTGTGGAGAATTTACTGTATTATGTCATCCTACAGATCCCTGCGGTTTTAAGCTGTTCATTAAAAAAATATATAACTCCATTGAAATGAAACATTTCGATTTCAAATAATTTCCATAATGTTTTTGCACCTTTGCCAACGTATGAAAGGTGTTTTCAATATCCTCCTGTTTCTCAAATGGTTTTTGCGTAAGGAAAGTGTCAAGTGAGCGGAAAAAGTGAAGATCGATTGGAGATAAATCAGGGGAAAATGAGGGATGAGGTAGACGTTGATGCAATTTTTGTACAGTTCTGCTTGCTACGTACGGTGGTCGCGCGAAAGGATAGGGCCTTTTCTGTTTAGTGGATGACCTCCAATTCGTTACTTTATGATTCTACTGTGACAGTGGTACCCGGTCTTAGGAAACAATAGTGAATTAATTCCGAAGTAGACCACCAAACTGTGACCATGATTTTTTTCAACGTGTAAACTAAATAGGTATGGATCGGGGAGATTTATTTATGTTTTTCTTTCTCTCAGAGTGTATCGAACATTATGGAATTTATTTGAAATAAAAATGTTTAATTTTAACGGAGTTATGTTTTTCCAAAATAAGCGACGTAAAATTGCGCGAACTCTCAGGATGACCTAATAATTAAATCGTTAGTGATAATCAGCTAATGGGCGTTTCGGTTTGAGTCGTGGATTAAGTAAAAGGTGTGGAGAAGAGCCGGGCCTTGAAAACGTGGGAAAAAAGCGCCCGAAGCAACGGGCACGTTCGATTGTGCCCGATGTAAATTAATTCGGTCAACGGCAATCGATTGTGTTATGACTTGGAGGGCGAACGAGGGAGGATCCTCCCGTCCTCAGTCTATTTCGCGATGCGTCCCGTTTGAAATGTTACGATCAAGCGCGCGCGCGCGTTCACAACGCCTTCACGCGGGCGCGAGCGACCAATTTTAGACAATCTCTCACTTTCCCGACGTTGTTTGATCGTTTCTCGGAATTAATATACGCACCTAAACGTATTCTAGCCTGTGATTTCGCTGATGGAACACTGTTTATAATCGATCCCGATGATAGTGAATTCTAAGTTTGTTCAGGTTGCTGGCCACAACGCTGTCGCTTGTCGATTATTATACCTCGACAGATTTCCTCGTGAACAGGTTGAAATTTTCTCGATGTTTTGTGTTTCAATAGTTACGTTCGTTAGAGTGCTTAACATTCGTAAAAGTTTTGGTAATCTTTGAAAGTTCTCTTGTTTTCGATTCTTCACTTTGAAGCGTACAGACCCGTGCATAAGATTACAAACATAAACAGTCGTTACGGAGTTATTAGGTTCGTCTAAAGAATTATTCAGTCTGGAATCTTGTAGTGTAACGAGTACATATATGATTTTCGGGTTTCTAATTAATTGTTGAGAACATTTCTCAAGATCTGGTAATAATTATTAATTGAACTTCCGTTTATGAGTATTATGACGTATACTGAATGTGAAGCAAAGCTAAACAATCATTACAAAATTATTAAGATCCTACATAAAATTATTCAATCTGGAATCTCGTAGTATAATATATTTTTACTGATACATGATTTACATATATCGTATAATAATTGGCGTCCTAGTACATATAAACAGCAGTGTATGGATTTTTGGTTCATTGGTAGAGACTGTAATTTTACCTGTTCACCTATTTTTCAGAGATTCTAAAAAACTGACATATTAATTTTTATCGCTTATGAAAAAAACGTGTAATTAGTATCGAAGGTCAAATATCGTATATGATAATTAAAACGTTCAGTGTAGTATAACATTTATAGAAATGTTTTTCGATGAAAAATAATTTCTGCTTCATTTATGTATAACGTCTAATATCAAACAATCGTACACAACAGATCGTGAAATAAACAAATTAATATTTCCATTAAAATCGACACAATTTCTATCTCATTTTTATAGGGAGGTCTCGAAGACGGAGACAGGCAAAGTAGTTCAAGATCAGATTTCAGGCGGCAAAGTACACGAGCTTCAGATGGCGCGGGATCCAGCGTGCGAAGGTAATTCTACGATCTGATTTCAATCATTTTTCTAGTAACACCGTAATTTTTAATTACCGATTTACTTTTATAAATAATTCCTTACAAATTTAACAAACTACTTCGTCATTTCTATTCATTTGAAAATTGCATATCTTCATTCAGCTTTGAAGATTATTTATTTAGATCACTTTTAATTCTCAATTTCTTAGAAAAACTTGTACCAGTTTCACACGTTCGCTTCCATCGTTCTGTTCAAGCACCGTCTGCTTATCCTTCGTGTTATTTTCCCTCACATTTTTAATATCTATGTATTTATCAATTTTACATGATACAATGCATTATTACACGTATTAAATTCGCAAACTATACATTTTGTATAATGCGTGTATTAACAGCGATCTATCATAAGAATTGGCGCGTCATACATAATGTACAGGCTTGGCCAAAAGTATTAGGCACCCCATATAACACGAATTGCATCAAAATATTTTCGTAGTAGTAGAAACTGCTGAATTAAAAAAAAATAATTTTTTATTAATTTACTAAATTAATTTTGACCTGCAGAACGCCAAAATTTGCCAATCACGTCAATTTCTTTTCTAACTTTTACCCTGTATTTTAACGAAAATGTCACTTACTTTACTCTTTCTTGGCATATTTCGAGGAAAACTTTCGAACTTTCACAATATTAACAGCAAAACTAAAGCTAAGCTGACGTGTGTTAGTTGAGAGTACTAACAGCAACTGTGATTTTTAGGAAGAAACGCAGAATATAGACTATGAATCGCTCAGTTGTTTTACGGCACACTGTAAACCTTGTTACCTGTTTTCAAATTCCTTTAAACTGGCCGACAAAGGATGATGAATAATAGAAAGGTTTCACAGAAATAGTTTTTACAGCACGTTGTAATAATAAAGGTGCCTGACACCTTTGTCCACGGCTGTATGTGACTGTCCTAGTGAACGTGTTAATTAACACGGAAAAAAAAACACAGAAAATTGTTGTTACCACACCTGATTCAACTTCATTTCTCGTTTAATTTAATTTTTCTTCTCTTCTCGTTCGTGACTATCGATAGTTCACCTACTCTTTGTAGAAATTCTATATTATCTATTTTATATCCTGTAAACGTTAATATCTTCTATTCTGTATTAACTGTATCAAATAAATATAGTAATTAATACAATATAACAATATCACTTTATTATTATTATTGTTGAGGATAACAGTGCCTCTCCACAGTGTGGTTGTATAACACGTGATAATAAGTTCAATAGCAATATATTTTATAACAACAATTTCATAATAACTATAAACACTCGTAAAAAGGAATAATGAAAATCTGATCAACGGTCTCTTATTATATCTCGCAATAAATTCTCACGTACTCTCTGATATCAATAACAACGCGGTTCTACTGTTTTACTCCCTGTTTCTCTGTATGATCCGCTCGTTTTCCAAATCTCGAGACGATTCGACAAACACACTACATTCACGCCATCACTCACAACATATTATTAAACCAATTCCACACACAGTACCGACTGCTCAGGGGCAGTAGAGATGGTAGAAAGAACTTTGAGCACAAGCGTAGAATGTATTCAATTTGGCGGTAATCAAGATACGAGTGTATAAACGTGCTGTTGTATATTTTCTTTTATAATAAACCTTAATATATAAAATTCATTATCGAATCACTTTCCGATCACAGCGGAATATCCATCCTATCAGTTATATTGTTATATTTATTTAATACAGTTAATACAGAATAGAAGATATTAAAATTTACGGAATATAGAATTTTTGTTATTTATATATTTATATACAAACTTTTACCCCTTATCATTTCACGAATAAAAAACAACAGAATCGAAAAGAGAGAGAAAAATATAGATAGAGTGGTTGTTTAATTAAACTGCTAGATCCTCCATGAAAAAGTCCGTTCGTAAGAAGGCGCCATCACCGCCTTCCAATCCGGGCATATTGCGAGAGGTGAGCGAGGAGAAGGAGGATAATGCCTCGAAACCGGAAGAGCCTCCAAGACGGAAGTATTCCTCGGATGAGAGCTCTGAAGAGGACACGCGTGATCTGGAGGGTAACGTTTACACGAAAGCTGGCATGGAGGTAATTTAAACTTCATACCTTTTTCAATATTAGGTTGGTACATATGAAATTACCGTTTCGCGTAAGGAAATCTGAATGAAAATATTTTTTCCTATTTAACTATTTTATTCAAGCAAAATAATTCGACAGACTTGAAGTTTCTGTCAAATTTCTCGAATCGTTTGGTGAACATCTTTCACCAACTGTCGTAAAACTTTGGGATCTAATAAGCGATTTAGCCGACCGCGTTCTTCGTTTTGAAAATTTTCTACGCGAGAACGAAAGCTTTCGAACCAATTTCCGATTGTCCTTTCATCGATTTCGTCTTTCTACTTCATCTGCACTAACTTGACCTTTGAACTCGTGAAACATAACTGTCCCAATCTGCTGCGAATCCATCGTTTCAAAAATGCACAACTACCGCAACACAAATTTTTTCCAAATTCTCCGATTTCTTCGTGAAGACTGGAGAATGATTGTCCTTTGTTATTTTTGCAAGACAACGTTAGCAATTGTTATTGCATCCCCATTCGCGATCTGCAATTTCATACGCACCAATTATTAACAAGATTTCCTTAATGAAGAATTCTTTAATGAAATTTTAATTCGTCAAAATCAAATGTGTTTCAATTGATAAATATTCTTTTTCATTTGTAAATTAATTTCTTCCTCAGATCTCAAGAAAAAGCGCAGGAAATGTGAAACGCAGCAAAGCGGAGATCGAAGCGGATCCAGAACAAGAGGACGAGTTTGGTTACACGAAAAGTAAGTGCTTTTTATATTAATATTTCCCTATTTCCTTCTATTTATTTATTTTCTTTTCTGGTGTTAAATAGATAAACGATAATGTTGCTTTTAAATCGCAGTGAAAGTCCAGAAGAAGTATCAGGCGCTGGGACACAAAGTCTTGATGGTGAAGTTGGAGAAGGATAGGCGTGGTTTGGGCATTTCATTAGCTGGACACAGGGATCGAAATCGAATGGCAGTGTTCGTTTGTGGCCTTAATCCAAAGGGTGCAGCTCACAAAACTGGCGAGCTTGTGGTTGGTGACGAAATACTCGAGGTGCGTTCTTTTAATCTTCTTAATTTCACGCTTATTTCCATTATGAACTAAAACTCGAAGAATAAACGTAGTATAGCGTTAAATTACAAACTTTTATCATTTATATTGGTTAGTCGAAATCAAAACGTTTAAAAATTAATATTTTTTCAATCATATTAAATCCTGAAGAATCTCAAAATCTTTCGATTGCTACCTTCGACTTTAACAACCAGCAACTTTTAAAATTACAACAATTGAAATTTAAAAAAGAATTGTTACTTTTAGTTTCTGCCATTAATTGTTGATATTTTGCTGTAAACAATAGTCTGAATCGAAAAATTCCCCAAAATATCTTTTTGTCATTGCCGCGTTTTTCAACTATCCAATTAACGTAAAATTACTATCATTACGAACATGTTCTATAAATTGTACGATTTTTAATAAACGTACATGTAAGCTGAATGTAGATAATATAAAGCAAATCTTATTGAGAAAAACAAAAATACCCGTACGTTTCAATATTAAAAGAGAAAATTTAATTTTGAGAAGTAATATAAGGGAAACTGCAGTGTACTTTAAAGATACTCTCCATTTTGGTGCAAAACGTTTGCCCAAATATTTTGATTAGACGAGTGTCAATAAAATTTCTAGGCCTGAGATCACTTGGCATTGAATTTTAGTAGTGCAACGAGTGTTACTTCAAGGAATTTCCGACTGTCACCATTTGTGTATACAAACAGAAGCGCGTTGCAAAGTGATAAATCGCGGGAAGACACGTTGATTAAATTTTAGTCGAGCACATGTGTACTTGGCAAACGTTCAAACCCGATTATCTCAAAAACGAAGCCTCGAAGCCTACTTTTGCACGATGAATCACCTTCTCCATGATTGTACCACAAGTTTTACCTTGATTCGTACAATTTTTACATGTTTACCTGAACGAAAAGAATTTTTGTCCACTATCGTATTTCGATTGATATTTTCAGGTAAACGGCTGTGTTTTGCAAGGACGATGCCATTTGAACGCATCTGCAAAGATCAAAGGAATGGCTGGCACCTGCTTCAAAATTATTGTTTTACGGTAATATACATACATTGCTTATCTTTTTTTACATTTGTGTGTTTCTTGTGCAGAAAGAATGAATTAGAACGTAATTTTTTTATTCACAGGAGAACTGCCGCTCTTAATGACATCGCTGTGAAGCCAATCGCTCAGTTTCCTCCAACATTGGAAGATGTGAGTCCACGTTTAAAAATCTTTTCAATTAAACATTTAACATTTACAGAATTTTCGTAAACATTTCCGAAGATTTACTTCAACACCATTTTCACAGTAATTGTTTCCTGTACTTATGAAGTTTTCACTTCAAGCATACACACAAAATGCATATTAAGATATAGTATAGGAAACTTCGTGAAGAAGGCTCCGAACTTTGCTAGAAATTTCCTCAATGAAAGGCAAACAATTTTTCGTGCGATCTTCATAGCAAATATCCTACACATTTTTCCTTCTTTTCAATTTTCAAAGTTAACTAATTTAGAGACCCCGGTATTGATAAGCTTTACTGTTTTCAAGTTTCTTCCCCAGAAGCACGAGGTTCGATTCAAAAATACCCGGACTGTGCGTGTAGCTCGATATCTCGTAAAAGAAAAGGAAAGCTGATAATACGATATGACATGGTTACCACTAGCAATTTAACTAATATTGAATTTATATGAAAACGTAATTTCATTCGAGATACAGTGGTTTTTTTTTATTCAATTTTCTTTACCCCGTCATTATTTACCCCCTTGCCTTATAAGAACGAATGAGACTCGTGGAATAAATTCTGATCAAGATGCGAGGAAAACAGGTATATTAGTAACATAGATTAATTTTAATTCTAACTTTAGTTTATAATATATAATACACTAGCTTCTCTTACCTGACAGTATTAGTCATAGATATAACCACGACGAAAAATTAGGGTGTTACTTAATAATAATAATTTAAGTAATTTAAATCGTTAATTAATTAGTTGTCAATTATGGACAAGCTTTACAATAACGACCACTATTCCACTACCTTACACGTAACTCAACACTTCATTTGGACTAAATTTCCAGATTTACCAAACACAATCCACTATTTATTCCCTTTCTGTTGCAGTCTGACATGTTCAGCCAGTACAAAGGAGTGCGTAACATACCGGTGAAAAAGGCAAGTTTAACCGAATAGCAGAGGATACGATTGCAGCGTTACGATTACTACACGTAGGTTTTCAATGTGTAGGGTCAGTACGGATTGGGCATAATGATCATCGAGGGAAAACACGCGGAGGTCGGCCAAGGTATTTTCATCTCGGACATTCAAGAAGGTAGCGCTGCAGAACAGGTAATTGCCTTTCTGTTTCTTCCTTTTTCTTTCCAAACAATCGTTCGTATACGTTGCACGAATGCTAACTATCAAGCATCATCATAACGTGCCTATTCACGTTATTGGGTTACGGTACAGGTGTTATTTGCGTTTTCGTTGCAGGCTGGCCTGCAAGTGGGTGACATGATCCTCGCTGTCAACATGGACTGTCTGCTGGGCTCGACATACGACGAGGTAACGAATGCAGCGAATAATGAATTGGAGTGAGGTCGATAATTGGCTCTTATTGTCTTGCAGAAGTATTCTCTCTTTGCAAATTACTATTCATGTATTCTCTTAGTACTTTGTTGCGAAATTGAAGTCATTGCGAAATTGAATTCACACAGAAAAACTATGTCTGTTTCTTTATAAATTATTGTTTATACATTCTTTTAGTACTTTTTCTACTAAAATTAAATTCGACAAGTCTATGCTTGCAGTGTCAAAATTTCCTGTTCTCTTAATGTTGACGTAAAAAATTGTTACACTACCGACCAAAAGTTGCGGGATTACTTACCAATTTACACCAATATTAAATATACTACCAATTTTTTATCGATTCGAAGATTAATAGCAACTTATTTCGTTTCGGTAGATTTGGTTAATATTTTTCTTAAAATATTCATCTAATTTACAATGCACAGTAGCTGCGAAGTTTTAGCTGTCGGTACATGTTGGAATATAAATTTGTGGAGATTATTCAGGGGTTACTCAGAATTACGATTTTTCATTCCAAGGCAACCAGTCTTTTGAAAAAAGCGGAAGGTGTGGTGACACTTACGGTGTGCAATCCAAATCAAAGTAAAGTTGCGAAGGAAGAAGAGGATAGGGCAAAAGGCATCATTCCTGAACCGGAACCAGGTAATTAATGTCCTAGATTTTTCTGAGAAACCTTTATCAATATGTTCCACGGATATAAATAAGAAAAAGATGTTATATATATATTTATTTATTCAGCCTCACAGCCATGAATTTGACTTGGTTTACAATAACCTACGTTTTATCTTATTCACTCTCTCTTCCATTCACATTTCCTCGTACTCTACTAACTTATCGCCCTACTTATTACTCATTAATTGTTACCCCTCCCTTATGCTTTAATATTCTCTTTGGTGTTCTCAGCCACTCTCTCTTGTTTCTTTTCTTTTCTGTTTCAGCTTCTCGAGCTACTATACAATCTTTCTGTCCTGTCTCCCACTCACTACGTCTTCCACCTTTCTCTTTGGTGTTCTCAGCCACTCTCTCTTGTTTCTTTTCTTTTCTGTTTCAGCTTCTCGAGCCACTATACAATCTTTTTGTCCTGTCTCCCACTCACTACGTCTTCCACCCTGATATCCCTGTCGGTTTCTTTGCAGTCCCTTGTTAAATGTTCCAGATTTCCGAATCTATCACCACACAAATCGCATCTCCTTCCTTCCTCCTCTTCCCAGTACTTGCTCCAGTTTTCTAAATTCCCGCATCTCGCTTGGGCTATTAACTTCTGGCCTCTTCCTTCTTTGCTCAAGTATTCTGGTAGTCCTATAGTTCTGATCCACCCCCGCTTGACTTAATCCGTTTCTTTTTAAGTACTCCTCTCTCTCTTTTCCGGTTCTAGTTTGTTCTTTATTTGCTTCCTTTTCCTTCAGACATTCCTTGACTGTTTTTCTCCCTACGTCCTTCCTTACTCCCTCCTCAAATTTCCAAGCTCTAATTCCTGCCTTTACTCTTAATTTCTCTCCCTTTGATTCCTCCAGCACCAAGTAGCCTGGTGCGCGGATGTCTAAACGTCCATTTTATGTATCTTACTTGTATCTTTCCTATTTCGGCTCTCTCCTTAAAACCCCATAGTTCTACCCCATACATCAGTACACCAAGTACCAGCATCTCGAATAGGTACATTCTCATCCTAAAGTCCGTCTTAAATTTCCTCTCTCCTATTCCCCATACCTGGTTCAGTGTCACGTTTGCCTTCTTTATCCTTTCCTTTATGTGTCCAGCCATGTTACGAAATATAATTGAATTTAAGTGAACATAAGTGAATATTTGAATAAGTTAAGTGAATAAGTGAATAAGATATAAGTGAATTTTACGAAATATTTTTGGCAAACTATTTTATAATTTTAGTGGCACCCAAGGAACCGGAAAAACCGAAAGAACCCGAACCACCGCAAGACCCGAAAGATTGCAAGATCGTGGCTGGAAGAGACACGGCGATAGAATTCCAGAAGGACAAGGACAAGGGTATTGGATTCACTATAGCTGGTGGCTCCGATACACCACTGGTAAAATCCAACTTTCTTTTTTAAGTAAACATGGACAAATTAGCTATTAATTAGCTATTAATTAATGAAAAATACTTACTACGAATAATTGTAAAAGAATTTGCTCTGTTTGCGAGCTTTAAAGGTACTATGAAACTTGTTTCAGAAAGGAGTGTTCATCGTTGAAGTGTTTCCGGACGGATCAGCCGGCAAAGATGGGCGACTGCAGGCTGGAGATCAGATACTCGAAATGTGTACTCACAAGTTTAAGGACATGGAGCACGATCAAGTTCACGCTGCTGTACTAAAAGCCTCAGGAACTGTACGCGTGCCTTTCTACTTATCTTAGGATTTTTCAAAACTTCCTTTCCATGTTTTTATGTGAAAAAATTGATAATCTTCTAATAAGTATTGCGAATAAAAATGATAAGAAAATATATCAATTTTCCATTAGAAAATACACATTAATTCAAAACGTATCTTTCTAAGACTCACTTTTTTCAATTTTTCTGTTACCTTATGGCTCTTTTTAGATCACAATGTTGGTGTTCCGACAAGAGAAAGGAGAGGAAGAGATCGAGGTTGAAATACAGAAGAAGTCAGGCAAAGGAGCTGGTCTCTGTTTGACGGGGTACAAGAGCGGCAAGGGAGCATACGTGTCAGACCTGGTAGGCTTGTTAACATAAAACAATTGTGGTAATATTTAGTCAACGGAGAAAACGTATATAACAAGTTTCTTACAGGTGAAGATTGAATGTAAAACAGGCTGTAAGTGCCAATAATAATAATTTTCTTTATTAAGACAATATTTTTACACTTCCGCATTACTTACACTACTTTATATAATCTCACAATATTTTGATTTTAATATTTCAAAATCTTATTAATTAACAAACAACAAATTTTAAGTGCAATAGCACTTACAGCCTTTTACGTCCAGTCTTCAATTACTGAACGTCATCTTAATTATTCATCTGGAATATTATACTTTTCTTTTTTATCCCTTTTATTATTCTTATCGTTGATACCGAATTCCGAGTTCGAAAATTATTTTTAAATACGATATTGAATTTTCAATTACGTAGAATATTGTTCACGTCGTTTTATTGAATTTCATGTTATTACATGAACATTTATTTGTTTAGTTGCCTGGTGGTAGCGCTCTGGAAAGCGGAAAGATCTGCAAGGGCGATCGAGTGGTAGCAGTTGGTGGCCAGGATGTTCGTGAGGCCCCGGTAGAGGACATCGCGGTCCACCTGAAGGTTTCTAATCCGGTGCAATTGAAGCTGGCTAGGTTCAAATCCTCCAAGCAATGACAGGTAATTATTTTTGTGGCGTTATTCGCATCCAAAATTTCAATCGAGATAGACGATCGAGAAAACGGTAAAAATACTTTTCAATCCTAACTCTGTATTAACAAAGACAGGTCTTTGAAATGTTGAACTAAGAACAGTTCTTTCTTGATTGATATAAGCACAGTAAAAGTAACATTTAATCCCACAGTTTCGAAAATAATATTTAACTAAAAGGAAACTAAAATATTCTATTTAAAAAGAACATGTTACAATGTAAGGAATATTCTATAAAGAGTAATAAATTTAATGGTTGTACAAGAATTTCACAATATACAGGGTTACCTAATTTGGCGACTTGAAAAGTTGCCTAAAATTTCAATGCTCTTTTAATTTCCATTAAAGAATGTAAGGTGTCCCGTTTAAAAGAATCAAGGCGATATCCAGAACTTGATGTATAAATAATTTAGAAGAAAAGAAATTATTCTAACGTATGTCTTCTTCGAAATCATAAAACTTTTGCGAGTAATTTCAAGTAGTCGAGTTAGATAAATCCTACTCTCTATAAAAGAGAAAATTATATAGAATTGTTGGAATCTTTTGCAGGGTTCTGCAGGCGGAACTCTGAAAGAAACGATTCCCACCAGACGCCATGGACTCTAGTGTGATAAAACTGACTATACCAAAGTAACTATAAATACCGTTTACTATTATAAGTACTCTAATTCTTAGAAGAACAAGAGAACAAAAGAGATCGTGTGAGCGATAATCGTCTCATCAATGCAATTTAAAACATAAAACACTTGGACTCGCGCGATCTTTTCGAACTTTTCGAGTTCGCGCCACTCGCGAAGCTAACCAGACATTTCGACGTATCACACGCGATTTTATAGCAAACACGCTGTCTCGACAACCAATCGATTCGTCTATATACATAATTACACATGTATATATCGGCGACTGTAAAGATTCCGTCTGCCACGATGAACATCCGGCGAGTAGTCGATACGAATTTTCGCGACACCCGTTATATACACTTATTAGAATTAACGACACAGAGTATTTATGCAGTTAGAGCAACATTATATTGTAATAGCCACGAGGACGTATCACGGTGAACGTTTTCTGCTCTGAAAATGGTAGAAACTCGAGAAGATGAAGGCTACTTAAACCGATAATAATATTAATGAGAAATCGTGCAGGAAAAGTAAAAAAAAAAGGAACAATCTTTCTTGAATGTATCAATCAATGTCAGATTTCTCGAATTTTTCTCCCGTTCCGAGGTTTTCTGCTTCGAAAGGGACAAATGTTCGAGAATAGAACGGAATGCAAGCTACAAACAAGCACTCAGTTTCTCGAGTGTCTTCCTTTCTTCAGACTATTCCAACCATGTCTTCATAAGAACAAAGATATCTCGCTTGTACGTTTCGTATCACTTACGTTTAAGTTAGGCGACTTTAGAGACTTTAGGGTAGCGCGATCCTTGCGCAAACGGACCGTCTGAAACGCGTCTGTCTCGCGACAAATAAAAAGAAACGCGAAAGGATGCCAAAAGAAGAACAAAGAAAAAAAAAATGAAAGGAACGGATACAAAATTCTAATTCCTCTCGAAAGATCGAGGAAAATCCCTGGTTCGAAGAGAATGGAGGATGTTGGAAGGAACAAACGCGATCGAGCCTTGTTGCGCTTTTATCTCGGACAACGTGGCAATTTTTTCGAGAAAAATCGTTCAGGAGGACGACGGGAGATTTGTTGAGAGATTAGACTGGCTGGTTGATTGCGTAATAGTTCAATTTA